>NW_020226859.1:29393-30209 GCF_003070985.1 Temnothorax curvispinosus | reverse complement strand
TCTGGGATAAATTTGTATTAATATCATCAAATAGCAATAATTATATACACTCGTACAAAAAAAATAGGGAACACTTCATAAACCCTAAAAATTAGGCTATTTTCAAACTGCTGTAAGTCGGCGAAAAATTATCGTAAAAAAAAATTTAAAAAAGCATTTTGAAGCTTGAAGTTTCAACTTTAACGCACTTTCAGTGAATTTTTAAAATTTTTTTATTTTCTTTGTTGTACGTCTTAAAAAAGAACACATTGTTTTGTTCCTTAAAATTAACTTATGTTTGACTACTTGAAACTCAATTAAAAAATTTTTTTTCAAAAAATTCAATTAACGTTTCATAAACTACATAATTCTACCTACAAAATGCTTTTTTTTTAATTTTCCTACGATTTTTTTTGACCGATTTACATGACTTTGAAGCAAAACCTGTATTTTTTAGAAAAAACGTCGTAATTCAATGAAAAATCATCGTAGAACAAACAAAAAAAAAGCATTTTAAAGCTCAAAATGTCAGCTTTAACGTGGTATCGGTGACTAAAAAAAATTTTTTTGTCTTCTTTGTTTGGTGTTAAAATTAAAAATGTTGATTTATTCCTTAAAATTACACATCTTTAACACTCTGCAGTTTGATAAAAAAATTTTTTTCACAAAATTCAATACAAATACCGCAAACTGTAACATTTTACCTACAAAATGCTTTTTTGAAAATCTTCCTACGATTTTTTTTGACCGATTTACACGACTTTGAAGCAAACCCTGTATTTTTTAGAAAAAATGACGTAACTCGATGAAAAATCATCCTAGAACAAACAAAAAAAA
>NW_020226859.1:26948-28993 GCF_003070985.1 Temnothorax curvispinosus | reverse complement strand
TTTTTTTTGTTTGTTCTAGGATGATTTTTCATCGAGTTACGTCATTTTTTCTAAAAAATACAGGGTTTGCTTCAAAGTCGTGTAAATCGGTCAAAAAAAATCGTAGGAAGATTTTCAAAAAAGCATTTTGTAGGTAAAATGTTACAGTTTGCGGTATTTGTATTGAATTTTGTGAAAAAAATTTTTTTATCAAACTGCAGAGTGTTAAAAATGTGTAATTTTAAGAAATAAATCAACATTTTTAATTTTAGCACCAAACAAGGAAGACAGAAAAATTTTTTTTAGTCACTGATACCACGTTAAAGCTGACACTTTGAACTTTAAAATGCTTTTTTTTGTTTGTTCTACGATGATTTTTCATTGAGTTACGTCATTTTTTCTAAAAAATACAGGTTTTGCTTCAAAGTCGTGTAAATCGGTAAAAAAAATCGTAGAAAAATTAAAAAAAAAGCATTTTGTAGGTAAAATTATGTAGTTTATGAAACGTTAATCGAATTTTTTGAAAAAAAATTTTTTAATTGAGTTTCAAGTAGTTAAACATAAGTTAATTTTAAGGAACAAAACAATGTGTTCTTTTTTAAGGCGTACAACAAAAAAAATAAAAAAATTTTAAAAATCTACCAAAAGTGCGTTAAAGTTGAAACTTCAAGCTTCAAAATGCTTTTTTAAATTTTTTTTTACGATAATTTTTTGCCAACTTACAGCAGTTTGAAAATAGCCTAATTTTTAGGGTTTATGAAGTGTTCCCTATTTTTTTTGTACGAGTGTATATTCTAATTAATTTTTCGACATATTCCATGTTCTGCTACATAAAATCAGTGAAATTCAAACATTAAGAGTCACATTCTTTGTACTGAGTGGTCTGAATGCTAAGTATTGAAAGATGGTATATTTCTAGGATAAATTTGCATTAACATCATTAAACAACAATAGTTAAACTTAGTTCTTTGGAGTTACATCTTTTATATCAGGTGGTCTGACTGCCAAGTGTTGAAGGATGGTTATATTCTGGGATAATTCTGCATTAACATTATTAAATACCAATAATTATATATATTCTAACTAATTTCTCGACATATTTCATGTTCTGTTATATAAAAATCAGTGAAATTCAAACATTAAGAGTTACATTTTGTATTAAGTGGTCTGAATACTAAGTATTGAAAGATGCTATATTTCTAGGATAAATTTGCATTAACATCATTAAACAACAATAGTTATATATATTAGATGCAATATCTCGACATATTTTATATTCTTTACACATAAAATCAACTAAACTTAGTTATTTGGAGTTACATCTTTTATATCAGGTGGTCTGACTGCCAAGTGTTGAAGGATGGTCATATTCTGGGATAATTCTGCATTAACATTATTAAATAGCAATAATTACATATATTCTAATCAATTTTTCGATATATTTCATGTTCTGTTACATAAAATTAGTAAAATTCATACATTAAGAGTCACATTTTTGTACCAAGGGGCCCAAATGCTATATATTGGAAGATGACATATTTCTAGGCTAAATTTGCATTAACATTATTAAACAACAATAGTTACATATAATAGACGCAATATCTTGACATGCATTGTATTTTATCATATATAAAATCTGTTAAATTTAAATATTGAGAGTCACATCTTTTACATCACGTGGTCTTATTGAGAGAGTTTGCTTTGCTATTTCTCGAGTCGACTTATACTATTGTACAGCAATAATGTGCTTTAGCCGCTTCAGATATGTGTATATCTTGAATTACTGTTACCTAATTATCTATCGGAGGATTGTACTTGGACACAATGAATGATTTTTTGTTACTTTGCAATATGTATTGTCTTTCGTTTATTTGTTTCCTGTTTTTTGTCCCTTGTGCAGATACAAAGAGGTCCATAGTAATGTATTCTCAACGTGTGATTAGTATAAAACAATTACTAACATTAAACAATAAAATAGTGAATAATAGGCAAATATGAGATAACATAACCTCATAGAATACACGTTGAGATGCATTTCTTCTCGACTAACCATTTATTTTAGGACA
>NW_020226859.1:0-26938 GCF_003070985.1 Temnothorax curvispinosus | reverse complement strand
TCTCGACTAACCATTTATTTTAGGACACCTGAATGGAGAGAAGAAATAAATACACATACGCCAAATTTTTCTTTTTCTTTCGTTATTTATTTATTTATCACTGATATAATTACAATATATTTGGACTTCTTTGTCTTAATGTTTTTGTTTATGTCCATAATATGCGCTACCACATTATATATACATACTATATTCACCCACCGACTTCTATTTAATTGTTCATTTATTAAACTGAATATGTTACAACAAACTTTGTTTATTGACAGGTAGGTTAATATATGACGCGCGCGCGTATTGTTTTGGGTATGAGTTTTATGATGCACATGATGCGAAACTCACTGCTACATGTCTAGGGACTTTTGTCACCTTAAGGCGGCTTCACATGTATGCTAATTTTTTCGAAAACTTTGTTTCCATGATACGTGATCTGCAATAGCATTGATAGGCTCATGTGTTTCTTGATCTTTTGATTTATATTTTATAGATAGTATTCTGTACATTGCCTGGTACTTTAATTATAATTAAAATAATGAAAAAACAAACTAAATAAAATTAGAATAAAATAAAATAAGATAAATAAAACAAAACAAAACAAATGAATAAAATTTATATTTATATTTATATTTATACCAGGCAATCAGCTTCAATTTCAATTATATTAAATTGGATTACATGCGATTATATTAGCTAACATTATATACATGTGAAATGACTAAATCCTCAGTCATTATTACGGAAGGTTGACTCTTTGGAGTCTCTTACTGAATACATCTGATTATTCTTTAAATTAATCACCACGTACTGCTCACTTCTGCGCGGAATTATTAACTCTCGCAATCTTACACCCGGCTGCAAGATTCGCAGTTGGACACTGTGAACTCTTTGACGAGCGGTCCTAGGATGCACCATTGGCGGGGTGCACCCGAATTTTAAAATGTCCTAAGGGGAGAACACCCCTGAAATAATCAAACAAACCATGAACAGTAAGAATAAGGAGAAAAAACTTACCGCCTCAGGGACTTCGGATACCCAGAGGCCGGCGCGGGGGGAGTGCGGTCCCAGCGACCCCCGTGTCGATGGGCTTGGCCCTAAAAAGCCAAGTCCAGAATCCTGCGATGGGCTAAATAAAAACATAGAAATAGCACTGCGTCCTGATTGGACAGGCGCAGTAACTGATAAAGAGGCTACTAAGGAGGTGGATATGGAGGATGTCTACGATCGAGGAGTGGACCTTGCGAGGAAAATCATCGCGGATATCGATAGGAAGTCACCTGAAGATCCACAAATTCCTGATGATGTGAGGGCTGATCCTACGTTCGTCCCTCCTGGGGTGTCTGACTCTGAGGAGTCGACACACCGGGATGAACGCGCAGTCGGAGATGTTATAATGATAGAGGACGAAGACGACGACGAGGATGCACCTCCTCTACCTACCTCTAGTAGGGAAAAGAGGAAGGAACGTTTCTCGCCGAACTCTCCGGACAACACGACAAAACCTTTTAAAAGAAGATACACGACTTCGGAGAACGAAGTGTATACTCCTGTTCTGACACCAGCGAAACATAAACTGACTATTCACCCGGTGACTGCCACCAACTTACGTACCTATAATACTGAGCAATTGACAAAGTGCGCCACCGAATGCCTAGAGAAAATGGAAACTATTCGTACGAGCAGTAAAAACATCAAAGGCAACTTTTCGGGCTACCTCAGAGATGGTATAGCAAATATCTCCGAGATAATAGATATTTATCGTGAACGGCTTGGTGCTACTGGCGACATTGCAGATTTGGAACTACAAAATAAAAACCTCACGACTCAACTGCGCAAAATCACGCGCGAGCAGGAGCTTCAAAAGAAGGAGCACTCTATACTTCGTAAGGAGAATGAAGATCTTCGTAGGGACGTTGAGATGCTCCGCGAGGAGATCAGAAGTATGAGGGATGCTACAAATCACGCAGGATCCTCCTCAAAAGCACCTTCTGAGAACAGTCTTGCTCAGGGAGCTGATACTCGCAAAACTGACATTAGGGAGGCAGCAAAGCGCCCGGAAGACTATCCCCCTCTCCCTCAGAGGAAACACAAGGTTATTTCCTCTAAAATACTGCGGGACAAAACTATTAAAATCCGGAAACACCCTACAAGTGCCTCTGGATCCGAGACTGATATGATTGAAGTTCCTACCTTGAGGAAGAGGTCTCCTCCTGGAAAGAATAAAAAATCTGATAGGGAGACTTTTTCCGCGCAGACCCCTACTCGCATTTTACATTCAGAGGAAGACACTGATCCTAACTACATGCTCGAATGCATGAATAAACAGATTGCGCAACTAGTTACTAATATGGAAGAACTGCGCTCCAAATTTGGCTCAAAATCAGAAGAATTCTCGAGTAACTACAAGAAGAAAAGAATTAAAAGAACATCCTTCAAAAACGATACCACTGAGACTTTTGGTATCTCCGACGGGGAGGCTTTAGGCCCGCAGATCTCTGCACCGCCTACCGTAGATGTCGTACAAAACGAGGCAACTGTCCGGAGCGATGGACCCCGACGAGGGGTCGTCGGTGGTGGCTCTCGTTCGAGTATCCGCCCGCGCAGACCACCAAAAACTGCTGCGGTCTCGATTACCAGTCTGAAAGTGGATGTCAGCTATGCTGATATCTTGAAGAAGGCGCGGGAGAGTATAAAGCTGGACACTCTCGACATCGAAACTTCGAAGATTAGGCGCGGTATCAACGGCGGGGTTATTATTGAGATTCCCGGCGCGGATGGTACCTCCAAGGCCGATACGCTAGTAGGAAAGCTTAAAGAAGTCTTAGACAACAATAACATACGTATTACTCGCCCAACTACAATGGGCGAGCTACGTATCTGGAATTTCGACAACTCTATCTCCCCGACTGAGATTCTTAATGAAATTTCAGTAGTCGGAGATTGCGATGAATACTTCGTTAAAATCGGTAGTAAACGTAAAATGAACAACGGGCTTAATTCTGTATGGGTCAAGTGCCCCCTATCCGCGGCAATTAAAATCACAAATAAGCTCAAGATAGGATGGACCATTGCTCGGGTCGAGCTACTTGAGACAAGACCCGTCCAATGCTATAAATGTTGGCGTTTCGGACATGTCCGCACTACATGCAGTTTCCCCGAGGACCGGACTGGCGCCTGCTTCAGGTGTGGTGAGCGCGGTCACCAGATCGGGGCTTGCAGAGAAGACCCTTGTTGCGTCGTCTGTAGAGATGCCGGAAGACCCAGCGATCATCGGCTGGGGTCGCTTAATGTTTGCGCGAGCGTGGAACCTACACGTGGGAGACGTAGGGACCTTATGACCAATGGTCGGGCAGCGACACAGAAATGTCTCTGTGTCTCCAATTAAACCTCAATGGAAACAAGGAGGCTCAGAACCTCCTTGTTCATCACTCGAGGGAAATGGGGGCCGCCGTTTGCGCGATTTCAGAACCTGCCCGAACACACAGTCCATATCAACTGTGGTTCCATAGCCACGACCATCTCGCGGCCATTTTTATTAATAACAGGGTCGCGACACACCCTGCCACATTAGAGGCCCGCGGCAGACACTGTGTCCTGGTAAGATTGGGAGAGATTTATATTCTCTCATGTTATATCTCTCCCAATGTCGATCTCCCGACATTTTCGGATTTCTTGGAGGAGCTCTCCACCATTTGCTCCTGTGTGGCACGCAACAATAGGCTGATCATTTGCGGAGATTTTAATGCCCACTCTCTTTCCTGGGGATCGAATGTCTCTAATGTTAGGGGCGAGGCACTCGAGGAATTGGCGTCACAGCTCGACTGGAGACTGGTAAACCAGGGAAACCACCCTACTTTCTCGAGCCACCAAGGGACTTTGATAGTAGATCTTACCTGGACTTCCTCTGATCTATTCGGCAGAATCCGTAATTGGTCGGTCCGTGGCGACATGGAATCCATGTCTGACCATTTTTACATCTCTTTCGAAATTTTGGATTCATCGACCCGGCGTACATCACCACCGCTGCCCCGCCGATGGAATTTTAGGAAAATGGACATTGAACTCTTCCAGGAAGCCATTGAATGGAGATGCGCAGTGACTCCTGGTGATCCGGAATACCTGATCGGGGTGGGTCCAGATCGATGGATACACAACTGCATTTATGATGCGTGTCAGGCGGCGGTCCCTCGCCTGCGCGCAGCTAGGTCAGGCAGGGCTTACTGGTGGAATGACCAGATAGCGCAACTAAGAACTGCGGCTATCGTTGCGAGAAGAGCCTAAACTCGTGGCAGGAGTAGGGATTTGCCGGAGGTGCTAGAAGCCAAAAGGATCGCGTACATTGCTGCTACCCAAAATCTGAAGCACGAAATACAGAATGCCAAGTCTGCCGCGTGGCAAGAACTGATCGATACCCTGAAGGAGGATCCATGGGGCCTTCCCTATAAGCTGGTCTTGGGTAAACTTCGGAAATTCACTCCGTGGCTCAGCACCACCCTCGAGCCGGAAATATTGAATCGCTTATTAGACGATCTGTTCCTGCCTGGTCGGGAACTGTCCCGTGTGGACTTAGGCGATTGTGAGGAGGGGAAAACTCTCATTACCTCAGATGAAGTGAACGAGGCGATCGCGGTTAAAAAATCCAGTAATACGGCACCCGGTCCTGACGGCTTCAAAGCGACCGTCCTGAAAAAGTTACCGCCCACTATGGTGCATCGACTAACGGCTAACTTCAACATTTGTATGCAAACCGGGGTCTTTCCATCTAAATGGAAGCTGGCGGATCTCGTCCTGATCCCCAAGGGAGATACTCCACCACTCGGCAAGGTGCCTAAGGCAAAACCGATTTGCCTCCTTAATGAAACCGGGAAGGTCTTTGAGCGTATCATTGCCAACCGTTTGGCCACTTATCTTGATCAAATTCCTAGATATGATCTTTCGGCGAACCAGTTCGGGTTTCGTAAGATGCGCTCGACGACTGACGCTCTCTTCTTGGTTAAAAACATAATTACTGAGGCCCGCGCTAATGGCAGAGTGCTGGCTGTTTCACTGGATATAAAGAATGCGTTTAACTCTATTAAGCACTCCAGAATCAGAGCTGCTCTCAGGAACAAGCGTGTTCCGCGGTACTTGAGACGCATTGTAGAGGATTATCTAAGAAACAGAGTCATTAGATATGTTTCATCTGACGGCACCCGTCGCACTAGGCGTGTTAACAGAGGGGTCCCGCAGGGATCGGTGCTAGGTCCGCCACTTTGGAACTTTGGCTTTGACCAGATACTACGTATCTTGCTTCCCGGCGACTCTCACGTGGTGTGTTATGCCGACGACACATTACTCCTTGTCGCTGAGGATGATTTCGATTCTGCTTGTGCTCTCGCGTCTGAATGCCTGGATAGTCTGATGATTAACATCCGAGACCTCGGCCTGTCGGTGTCCTGGCCTAAGACGGAGGCCGTATTCTTTGGGCACTGTCCCCGAAACTCGAACTTCGTTTATGAGGGACAAAACATCAAGATATCTAGTAATATGAAGTACCTTGGTGTTTATATTGATAAGAGATGGGCATTCAACATCCACGTCAACTATGTCGCTGCAAAGATATCCAAGGTAAATTGAGCCCTATGCGCAATTCTTCCAAACTTAAGAGGGCCTATTGAGAACAAGCGCCGACTATACTACTCTGTGGCAACCTCCATTGCACTTTATGCCGCCCCCATTTGGAGTGAGGAATTTATGGCCTCTGAAAACAAACAGAGACAGATGCGCCGCGCGCTCCGACTCTCTGCACTAAGAACCATTATGGCGTACCATACCGTTTCGTACGAGGCGGCTACTCTCCTGGCTCGCGTTCCGCCTCTACACCTCTATGCGGAATTTCTAAGACGGTCATATTTCCGGCATCGTAGAATGAAGGAGAATGGCAATTATAACGAGGTATTGGCTGCCGCTGTACGTTTGGAGGAATGGAACGCACTACGAGAGCAATGGCGTATCCACGTTACGCGTGCAAATCTTCCGGGAAGAAGAACGAGAGAGGCGATTGGCCCCAGTTTTGAGGACTGGTTAGATCGTAGTTCTGGTTTTCTCACGTATAGACTAACTCAGTTTTTAACCGGCCATGGGTGTTTCGGCACCTACCTGTATAGGATTAATAAAGAGGATACTCCAATATGCCGATATTGTAACACGGAAGAAGATACCCCGGAGCACACCTTAAAGGTGTGTCATTTCTGGGCCCAGGAGCGCGGTGAACTTGCTGCTGCAATTGGTCAGAACCTCTCCCTGGGGAATATTGTTGCTAGGATCTGCAACTCCAAGGAACGCTGGAACGCGTTCTCGACTTTTGCTGAGCGCGTTTTTCAACGCAAGGAAGAGGATGAGCGTAGGAGACAGCAGCAGATGATCCTTGATCCGGGATAATTGCGTTTTCTGCGATGCTATTGCGGCGTTTTGTACTGCGTGCGGTTTTTTCTTGATGCGTTTTATTTTGCGTGCGGACGGGGTCTTCTTGCCGTTCCTGGGTTGCCCGGGCGCGGGCCGGTTCTGGCTCTCCTCTTCCTGGGGTCCGGTGCGTCGCTTCGGCGACGTTCCCGGATCCCTGGGGGGCGGTTGGCTGGGGGCGTTCGGCGTGCGGGTTTCCCTTTGGGCGGTTGGATGGCCCCGTAATAGAAACTTAGATTTAGATTTATATCTATTTATTGCGTTTTACATATTTTAACTTCTTCTCCTGGGGGCTCCGCTGCGCGGGGTTGGGGGCTCCCTGGGGGTCGGTCGCCCGTGGTCTCGCCGCTCACCGCTGTGCTTGCGGGGCTCCGGCCCCACTGCTCCGCAGTGGGCTTGCCGGAGGTTCCGTTGTGGCTGCGGGGTGCGGGTGGTCGTCTTTCTGGGTTTCCTCGGCCTGCGGCGGGGTTCTCGGGATCTTTTTCCTTTCGCGCTTTTCCCTCCCCTTTTCCCCCCTTCCGGAGGGCCTGGGGGTGGGACGGGCGTGATCGTTAATACAGCCGCTAAAACGGCCCGTAATGCGGACTTTGAGTCCGACTGTTTTTCTTGGTGGTGGGTATATGTTTAACCCTCAATGTTAACGAGCTCAGCTCGTGGCTTTTGATTTGTGTGGAACTTCTCTCCGGGTAGAGGGGTTCCTGTTCGTCTGTTACGTGCATGTCCTATGGCCCTGTGCGTTCTTCCTTGGAACGTCCGTGATTCCCTATGGAATGGCCACGCAGCCAATGAAGAGCGTCCCTCAATGATATGACTGCCCGCGGTTACTATCATGAGGGCCTCCGAGGCGGTCGAACGTTGGTACTTGTGCCAAACTTTCGACTAGTAAGTCATCCCGGCGGGTTCTGCGACGTCTCTGTTTGATCCATCGCGTGATTTCGTCTTCGGTTTACGTATTTCTGTCGCCTCTGCGTGAGGACTGTTGTGGCACGTGATATAATACCTCGAGTCTCCCGCGTGTTGCAACTGTTGTCCAGCGTGCTATGTGTTTGGGAGAGGTTTTTTAGTGGGTGCAAGCCCCACATATCCCGGGGGACGGCCCTCGGTAGAATGCTCGAGGCATTTTTCCTCTTCCTCCAAAACAACAAAAAAGGAGTATCGAATTTTGCGGGGTGAGGGGGAGGGGGGGTATCGGGTTACACAAGGGTATCGGATTTCGCGGGGGTAAGGGGGAAGGGGGGGGTATCGGGTTACACAAGGGTATCGGATTTTGCGGGGGTGAGGGGGAGGGGTGTATCAAGTTACACAGGGGTATCGGATTACGAGGGGAAAGGGGAGGGGGAAGGGTGATCTTGGCATACTACCGGGATGACTCACCTGGATGATTCACCGGGATGACTCACCCGTGCCGCTGGTCCGCGCCGTTGGTCCGCGCGGGGGAGGGGGTCCGCGTTCGCGTTCGCGGTCGCGTCGCGGGTCCGCGTAGGGATCCGCGGGGGTCCGCAGGGGCCGCGTGGAAGTCCGCGGTTGCGCCGCGGGGTCCGTCGGGTTGCAGGGGCCTTGTTCGCAACGACGCCGCTAGGCGGCGTACAATGGGTAAGACTAACTCGATAGCGCACTGCGTAGTTTGTTGATGCAAAATTCTCCAAGGTCTTGCAACATTCTTCGGGAATCATTGTCTTGTTCCATTGCTACTCCACGTGCGTGGAGTACTACGTTTAGTAAGCGTCTCACCATAAACTTATACTCCTTAGTAGTAGACGTTTTTATCTCTACAAACTCGCTACGCGGTTCGCGTAGGCAATCAGCGTCTCGTCCATGAGGGGAAATCGGCCCCTCGTCAGGCGGAACAGGTCCTCCCGCGCGCGGCCGGGCGCGGATATCGTGCCCCCAAACGGAAGCCGGGGCGCGGGAGGAGCGCCTTCAAACACCTCTATAGCGTCTTTAAAATGGGAAGCGTCGGGCCCCCCTAAAATTTCACTGTCTTCTATGTCTTTAGGCACAAAAGGTTTGCGCGGAGACATTACAAAAAACTTAGTTTAATCACCCGAACACAACAAAAACACGTTTGTACACAAGAAACTTATAAAAAATATATACGTGTAACACTTTGCGCAGACTCGACGAGACTGAATTCAATGACGGTTGCAGAAGTCGCCAGAGAAAAAAATATAATGGCGGTGTATAAAACTGATAGTCGCGATACGTCTTGCATTACACCTGCGAGCGCCGATGTCCGCCAGAACATCGGTGCCTCGCTTCTATGTTATGATATGCGATATTTGATTGCAAATTCAAGCAGCCGGAGTTTTGGCAGACGTCGCATATACGGCTCGAATAGAAATGCGCGCGAAGAAAATATAGTATGATTTATACTTAAAAAACAATCTATCTACGCATACGTTAAAGACAAAGGAAGAAATGACGTCATCGGGACAATGATCGACCCGATAACGCATCGAACCTGTTGGAACATGTTCGTTGTAAACAACATTTTCGAGAAAAAGGGGAGTGTTATCGCGTAGACTAAACAATTTCACGCTATTTTTTACGACGCAGTACGCGAAACAAAGGAAAAGATCTTTCAAAAAATCAGTTGGAGCGAGAGAGAAAGCAAAGGGTATATAACGAGGGATGAAGCGCATCGAGCCGCAGTAGTCAGATTTGAGAGTGATACATCGATCGAAAAGTAACGCGGTTTCTTCGTTATTGTATGGTTGAACATTATCACGTGCAAGTGCTCTGGAAAAGAGATTCTTTTATTGCTTAATCGCAAAAATGTTCGTCCTGCTGTCGAGATTTTCGGACATTCGCGATTTTAGCGCCGAACAGCTGCAATTTGTGCCGAAAACTGTTCTGTTGCAAATGTGCGGCGATCACATTTACTACGTGTGGGACAAGCTTCCGGAGCATATAAAGACGGATTCGGAGGTTCAGACCTATCGTCGCTGTGACGACATTACAACCAACCGTGGCAGCGAACGCACATCGACGGTCCCGCTCCAATGATTAAGGATTGCGGCGAATGTCAACGAAACAAACATTAGCTTTCGCGACGTGAACATTTTTTTATTTTTTCATAACAGTGAGCAAAAAGAAATGACGCTTGACAATAATCGCTCGTGGTTACCGGACTATGAAAGTGATGAAAGCGATGACTTTTCATACTATTGCGATCGTTTTTACTATGGTGACCATTTAATAGATGATATCGCCAATGCTTTGCGTGATGAAGATCAAAGACGAAAATCGACGGATGTGCAACGAATATCACTGGTGCAGTTTGTTCGCGATCGCAAACTCGGGATACGCGGAACCGATAAACGCATCGTTAGACAAGAAGTTGTTATCAATACCGATAAGTATTCTTATGACTGGAAGTCTAACATAAGACGGAAAATATACATACAAGTGCGGAACAAGGTAAAAGAATATGAAGCTCGTCTAGTTCGTGATGATCCTTTTTACATTAAACTGTTTAAACATGACTTTAAGTCGCAGTATGAGGAGTATCGCTATTGGGCGACTACAGTTATTCGTGAGATAGAAAGACACTTACAATTAGTCGATCTGCTAGTTCAAATTCACACAGGTGTCATATCTGACGGTATAATCACCGCTATATTCTACCCGCATAAATTTTTCGATTTTCTACCTTCATTGCTAGAAGTCCCCAGCATCTGAAAACAACATTATAATATAACAATCATTCTTTAAAATAACTGTCACAACAATCACTCAGCTGATGCGAACACGCGTTCTTAAAGTAGTAGACATAAGCCTAGAGAACATGGCTGCCTAAAGGTACCCTTTCAAGCTTAAGCCCCATTTGCATGAATCACACTATAAACTTTTGGACAATTGCTTGTTAAAATTCCCCAGAGTCACTAAAATTGATCGTAAATGAATATTACAAACTTTATGAGATCTTTTATGCAATACAAATTCAATTCAACACACGAATAAATACATGTTCCATAAGAATAAACTCAGAAAATTAAAATAAAATATAAATGAATTAATTAAAAATAGATTATTCATAAGAACATAACCTTTTATGCCTGAGAAACATTATCACGCTAAAATAGTAATTATCTCATTAGCATTTTTTCAAACATGATTGTTATAAACAATTAAATTATATTATTAACAGACCTAGTTAGTGTGATTACTAGAACTATCACAAAAAGTCAAATAACTTTTGATTATAAACCATTATTGTATCTCTCAAAATAAACTAATTAACAATAAAATTTATCATAAAAATATTATTAAAGATGATAAATAAAATCACTACAGATACCCAGCAGAGCATGTCAAGTAACCTAACAAAAACCCCCACATTATATCTCTTCTTAATTCCAAGATATAATTAAAAATTATGGAAATCCATAAAACACAGAAATTTGAAACAACCTAAAATAATGCCTTTAATTATCTGAACACAACAAAAGAAACCCCATCTTTTTATCTCTTACCGTTCTCGAGTTATAAATTATTAAAGTTTTACATCCGCCATTTTGAATTTTCTACCCTTTAGACTTACAAAGACCAAATCACTTTTACATTAATATTTTAGTCTTTTATACATTTTAAAGCTGAAAAATTTCATTTTTGAACAAAAATTTTGACCGTTAATTATTATGATAAAAATAGAATCTCTCATACTCCTAAACACCAGTAACGTTAACGCCGATTTTCTATTTAAATTAATTAAATTAATAAACGAGATTGAAAATTGAACATTCACTCCATGAAAGACGAGGATAGTTTAATACCAATTCACAGAGAGTAAGACAAGGATAGCCTTATAAACTCTTAATAAATTAAAATAAAAATGAAAACAAATAGACGGAGATAAAACAATTATAGAAATACATGCTCCTATATTTATGGAAAAACACCACATTGAAATAACTATTATCTTATTAATATTTTTCAAAACAATTGTTATAAACAATTAAAATTATATCAATACCATTTTACTAACTACGTCATCAAAATCATTTCGAAAAACCGATCGACTTAATGAAAAAATACTTACTACAAGATTGTTTGATTTTGCAACTTATTTTTATAAACAATTATAAATAAATAATTAACCACACTAATAATAGCCGTTAACATGTGCCCCAGGTTATGCATAATAACTTTTGTATAAGTCAAAACCTCGTCACTCCTCTGGTTGAGGCTACAAAAAATTCCAAAGGGAAAGACACCCGGTATAACGGTTTAGCATGGGAGTTGTGCCATATAATTGATATTTTTCTATCACAACTACCCGAAATTCGACTATTTCAAACTTCAACCCTTAATATCTTTTAAATTACGTCTGCAAAAAATACCCCGTTTGCATGTAAATTAAGTTTAAACCGTCCTCTTCAAGCCCATATGGAAAACATAAATTTTAACAATTTGCTACACCTAATTAATTAACGAAATATATACCTCCGTCTGTATTATGACGTATAATTGGCAATTATATATCATGAACATAAAAACTCGTTCGGGTAAACACGAATTCTGACCGCGCACATAAACTCTGCATTAGTACACCTACAAAAAATGATAATAACTTTTATTTCTGCAATTGTTTATTTACGAAATATTTATAACAATAAAATAAAATGGCTCATAAAAAATTATTTCATTGTAAAATTAAACTCGTACGACTAAGGAGAGCTTAACAATATCAATATGTAAATTAAAAAGTACCAATTTATTTAATTAATAATTTGTTATTAACAAATACATATATTAACAATAAAATTTTCCAATGCTATATTATACTTTAGTGAAAGTTCTGCAATATGTTTCCTATATACTCCCATCAAATTCCCAACCATTTGCGAGATATAAAAATAATAAAAATCTTATTATATATATATATATATAAACAATTTAATTTCATTAATTTTCTGTACTAATGAGAATGCTGACCATTTCTATCTGCACGATATATTATTAACCTGATATTAGAATCATTATTAACACCGCTAACATCACTTTTATTAATATTACTATTAACAAATATATATACACTTACCAAAATTAATATAAATATCGAATGTCAAGCGCCGAAGCGTTACTCACAAATTCGAGAAAGATAAAATTGTATTATGCGCAGCATAAGGAACACGAATCCGAGCGAGATGCGTGTATTGTATGATCTGAAAGAAAGAAAGAGAGAGTCAGATATACCATATTAACTATTAGACAAAGAGAGCAATATCTCTTATACTTTAGACATGCTAATAATGACTTAAATTGTATTATTAAATTATTCTACTGTATGTAAAGTATGTCTAAAGAAATTTAAATAATATTCAACATATATTTGCACTTTTTACGATTCAAATATTAAATATTTTCTTTATGATAAAAATCATATTAAAATTTAATAATGAAATTCAATAATGAAAGGAAGTATCGCTCTCAATACAAATCGCCGTTAGACTGGAGAATAAAAATAGAATTCAGACGAGTCACCTGTATGACTCATTCGAGTGAATCTAGTCTTCGCAAGACCATATATGGACATGTCGAAGCAGAACGCCACGCGTGACCATATAAGGTAATGAATTTCAAGACACCACCCTATGACTCATTGCTGGCAAGCGAGCCACACCCCTAGAAGTAGACTCACGTCCGCTAGACAACGCCTTATGACTCATTGTAACGAGGTGCGGTCACCTCCCACTACCGTTTCCAAAATTGTATAAAAGCAGAATCTTTCACCCTCTCGACGGAGAGTGTGGAACGAGCCAGGAAAGGTCACATATCTTATACTTGTTCCATCCTCCCACATAAACCACTTGTATCGTAAAAGTTCTACAATAAATATCATACTTTTTTATATCAAAAGAAAGATAAAGATTATTGAAGATTATTGAATTACCTACCTTCGACGGATCCAAGGAGCCATAATCTACATCGCCGACCAACAGCTAATTATCCTGGGGTTTTACCTCCTTAACTGCAAGAAAAAGAACCCGTCAACGGAGACATTCTGCCGGATCGAGCCACCTCGCATCACCCAGGACGTCACACAGGCACTGGGAAGTGCGTTGAAGTAGTGGCGAGGTACAATCTGCGTCTGCAACACTATTACCGTTCCGTCGACAATAAGGTGCAAAGAGCTCTTGAACGTGAACTTATCGATTGTGATAATTGGCACTGTGATGATTTCTTCAGTCTTTATAAATTTATGTTGGAACACTAACATTCATACCTATCGACATTGTCCAGCGTGTCATCGATGCGTGTGCAAGTGCCCCTTCGAAGAGTGTGACGTAATCGACAAATCTACATTATGGAATGTGCGTCGAATTTGTGGTGATGAACAACCTGAAGATTCACAACCTGAATCTGAATAGATAAAACATGGAGCAATTCGAGCAAACCGAACGCGATCTGTTAGAGCTGTCCGACCAAGTAACTACCTTGGGTGAATATTTCACATGGACGGGCAGAGGCAATCGTTGGTTGCCAGAATAGCGCGACCCGAGGGTGTGAAGTCGCGATTGGAAAGACAATTTATCCATAGCGGTGGTGATTATGCAAACGCCGGTAACAGTGGCGACACGCGCGCGGCAGAACTCGTATGGCGAGAAATCAATGCCGCGTTCAAAACGCGAATAATGACCGGTGCGGTAATTAATATAGACTATATAGAGCCGCGACAGTTTTTGGAAGACGCCTGCAGCGTAGTGTGCAAGCGAATGCGAGACATTATAAAAAAACATAACTGTGTCAAAGTGAACATCGCGTTCAACGGGGAGTTTGTGGCGGGTGATAAACGTGACAATAAGAGTATATGTACAAATAACATAAAACTCTGTCGTACATCGCACTTGCGCGATTGGTACGAGCGGCACGTTATTGAGCCCACATTAGCGAAATTCGAGGAGTTCTAGGAACGCGACAGTGGGTGGGCGTTGACTCGAATCCTCAATTTGACGGTGAGCGTCAACAAGTACAATCCTTTGCGCGCGGGGTGTCACTTGGAATTTCCTAAAGACATTAAAGTGAAGAACGCGGTGATCAATGTGCTGTCTATGGACAATGCGTGTTTTGCATGGTCAGTGGTCGCCGCCTTACATCCAGCCGAAAGACATTCAAAACGGGAATCATCATACCCGCATTATTCAAGGGTATTGGATTTACGAGACATTGAGTTCCCAATGACGTTGAGTCAAATTAAACAGTTCGAACGACTCAACAATATATCCGTCAACGTCTATACCATCGAGGGACAGAAGACGTCAAACGTTCTTCCAATACGGCTTACCGACCGCACGAGTGTTAAAAAACATGTGAATCTGCTGTACGTGCAGGATCCGCGAGACAACAATGTTGGACATTTCGCGTGGATTAAAAATTTATCCCGTCTCGTGAGCTCACAATTGAGCAAGCATCATGGTCAGAAGTACATTTGTGATCGGTAAGTACTAATACTTTTTAATAATATATATATATATATATATCATTTTTATATTTTGTGTATAAAAAATTTATATTTATGATTTTTTTTGCAGATGTCTTCACTACTTTAGTTCGAGTGACAAGTTGCAGTCTCACACTGTGAACTGCCAAAAGGTAAACAACTGCGCTATCAAACTACCGAGTGAGGACAAGTGGCTGTGCTTCAAGAACCACAGCAGGAAAGAGCGACTTCCCTTACGCCGTGGTATACGCCGATCTGGAGTGTGTGCTGCAGAAAACACAACCGGAGACGGAACACGCGTCATACGCCTATCAACATCATCGGGTATGTAGTATAGCATACTACGTACAGTGCTCGTACGATGAAACGTTATCAGCGTATCGATTTCGTCGCGACAATGACTGCGTCGCGTGGTTCGTCGAGGAACTCAAAGGATTGGCGCATTGCGTAAAAAACATATTGTCCGACATTGTATGCATGGTAGACCTAACGCGAGACGAGTGGAAGACATTTCACAGCGCGGCGCAATGTCACATATGTGAAAAACCGTTCGCGCCAAATGATAATCGTGTACGCGATCATTGCCACCTAACTGGGCGTTACAGAGGTCCAGCACACTCGACGTGCAATCTGAATTATAAGGATTCTCACTTCATCCCAGTAATATTCCACAATCTGTCGGGTTATGACGCGCATTTCATTATCAAGGAGACAGCTGCCGTGTTCAAAGGCAAGATTGATGTACTGCCTATAACAAAGGAAAAGTACATTTCATTTACTAAACACGTGAAAGACACCACGGAAAGATCAGATTCGCGAAACGATATAAAATTAAGATTCATCGACTCGTACAAATTTCTGAGCGCGAGTCTCGCAAAATTGGCATCCTTCCTAGATAATGATAAATTAAAAATTATACGTTCAAAATTTTCCGCGTTATCCGACGACGATTTCAAATTATTGACGCGAAAAGGTGTCTCTTTATACGAATACGTGGACAGCGTCGAAAAGCTGGAGGATACGTGTTTACCGCCGCGCGATTCATTTTACAGTTCCTTGACCGGTGATACTGTATCCAAAAGCGATTACGCGCACGCCGCGAACGTATGGCAGCGATTCTCCGTTCGAACCCTGGGCGAACACAGCGATCTATACCTGAAAACCGATGTCTTGCTGTTGGCCGATGTGTTTGAAAATTTCCGCGACAGCTGCGTCGCGAGTTACGGACTTGATCCCGCGTACTACTACACTTTACCAGGCTTTACGTGGGACGCCATGTTGAAACATACGTGTGTCAATTTCGAACTGCTGACCGACATTGACATGGTTATGTTTATCGAACGTGGTATTCGCGGTGGTCTGAGTCAATGTTTCGGCAGATACGCGCAAGCCAACAACAAGTACATGCAGTCGTACGATTCATCGAAACCGTCGTCGTACCTAATGTACTTCGATGTCAACAACTTGTACGGCTGGGCGATGTGTAAACCACTGCCCTACGCGGAGTTTCGATGGGTCGAAGACGTTTCGAATTTCGACTTTAGCGCGATCGCTTTGGATTCGCCTACGGGTTATATTCTCGAGGTCGATTTCGAGTATCCGCAGGATAAACACGACGCGCACACTGACCTACCGTTCTGTCCGACGCGCGATAAACCGCCCGGCAAACGGCAGGACAAACTTCTCGCCACGCTGCACGATAAGAAGCGTTATGTTATTCATTATCGCAATCTGCAGCAGTGCACGGGCCATGGCCTTCACGTCACTAAAATACATCGCGTATTGCAATTCGCTCAATCTGAGTGGCTCCGCGCTTACATCGAACTCAATACAAAATTTAGAACATTGGCCAAAAATGAGTTCGAAAAAAATTTATATAAATTAATGAATAACGCAGTTTTTGGGAAAACGATGGAAAATGTTCGCAACCACGTCGATGTAAAATTATTGACGAAGTGGGACGGACGATACGACGCGGAGGCAATAATCGCGCGACCAAATTTCCACAGCAGGAGCGTGTTTTCGGAAAATCTGATAGCTGTCGAACTGCGCAAACTCGAGGTGAAATTCGACAAACCGATCTACGTCGGCATGTGCATCCTCGATTTGTCGAAGGTGTGCCTATACAAATTTCACCACGATTACATGTCTCCCCTGTACCGCGACTCGTGTAGAATTATGTATACCGACACGGACAGTTTGATTTATCATATCAAGTGCGACGATGCGTATAAGAACATGAAACATGATATAGTCAGGCTCGACACGAGTGACTACGCGGTAGATAACGCTTACAGTATGCCTCTCGTCAATAAAAAAGTGCTGGGCCTGATGAAGGACGAAAACAACGGGGCCATTATGACCGAATTCGTTGGACTTAGAGCAAAAATGTACGCCTTGCGAGTCGATGGCAAAAAAGACTGTAAAAAGGCGAAAGGTGTTAAAAGCAACGTCATCGCGCGTACCATCGCGTTCGACGACTACACGTGGTGTCTGAACGATGAGATCGAAATGACTCAACCGCAGTCATGCATACGATCGAAAATGCACGAAGTGTACACTATTTGCGAGACGAAAATCGCTCTGAGTCCGTACGACGATAAGCGATATATCGTGCCGGATTTGACCGATACGTTGCCGTGGGGACATTATCGCATACCTTTATCATAGTAGTTATCATAATAAGGAACAGTGAAGATTTATGTATGTAATATAATGTATGTGTTGAAAGGGTTCTAGATTTAAGGTGGTAATACTGTGTGAGCGCTGCTACCGTGAGCATAAATATTGAAAAGGTTCTAGCCTTAAGGTGGTAATACTGGGATAGCGCTGCTATTGTGAAGGTGGCATTGAACGTGGGCATTGAAGAAGGTCCTTAATTTAGGTTGGCAGAAGTGTGTAGTAGAATGTACGAAGATCGGTAGCGCGTGCACGTAGAAAACAAGACTCTGTACGAAAATCTTATCGTTAAAACAGTTTAAGTTTCCGCTGGATATACTTCTTCCGTTCACCTCTCTTATCCCGATTATCCTTCGATTATTAACAGTATGTATGCATGTATGTATGTACATATAAATATATATGTATGTAATGTATGTATGTACGTATATGTATAATGAAAGGAATATTAATCAAGCATACTTTTATATTTTATATTATAAACATTTATTCAATAAAAAAATTTTTATACAATATTTCCATTTATTAATTCCCTAAACATTTTGTTCCTAAAGTACTGCATGTCGTTCTGAGTAAACGTAATTTTTTTATTTGCACAGACATACTCGGCGAACATGCAAGAGAATACACCACAATCGCTGCCGTTCGTCTGTTGCGGAATGTTCATGGCGGAATAAAATTCCCAATCACTCATATCATAAGATTGTTTTTTTTTATCAAGACTCTCATCTTGTAAATATAGTTTTAGCGTAGCCAGACATTGCGAATTATCACCGCTCATACTGTCGTAATAAACAATCGTTTTATCGCGGAAATCTACTATTGACATACACCAGTGAACGTTTAGATGTATAGGGATAATAATAAGATCCTGCGCAAATATGTCCGCCTTCCTGGTCCATCGCTTCAGAGACGAGTGACCGCTTGACAGAAGTTTCGGGTAAAAGAATTTGTTCATCGCGTGAACTTTTGGATACTTGTTCGAAGATGTATCTCTGGCGATCAGCAAATTCATATAAAAATTAATAACTTCGTCGTTAAGCCAATTTAAGCCGACCATCGTGTGAAGATCGTTTTGCGTGAGCTTCAGCCCGAAACCTTCCACAACCACCGCCATACTGTGGAAACCCTTGGCAAAAAACGTATGGTGTTATAAAATTATGGTGTCACAAATAGTATGTCACATCACATTTCAAATAATAATAATAATTTCAAATAATAATAATTTGCACATTTACCAAATGAATTGCTGCACAGATGAATCGCTGCACATAGATTGTTAACTGTTTCGATCCCTCCACACAGATTTTAACTGTTTCGATCGATGCACACAGATTTTAAATGTCTCAATCAATGCACAGATGTATCACCGAGGTGTTTAAACTCTCAAATTATACTACTGTGTTTTGATGCATCCCTCATTATATACCCTTTGCTTTCTCTTTCGTTCCAACTAAATCTTGATCATTTTTTTTTTATCTGTTTTACATTTCTTCCTTTGTCTCACGTACTGCGTCGTAAAAAATAGTATGAAATAGATACGTCTACGCAATAACACCCCTTTTCTTCAAGAAAAAAAAATGTGTTTATGGCACCACGATGAACACAAAACTTACAATAGTAGATAACGTATTATATTAGAAAGGATATATATTTCAAACATTTTATATGTTGCATACGTCTTACATATTTTTATACATTGGATATTTTGTATTTAATATATTTTTACATAGTTTATTTTTTTAATAATGTATTGAGACTCGTGAAAATGTCAACATTAAAAACGGCGATGCGAGTCAGCGCAGAACGTGGAGCGCAATAAAGTTTAGGCGTGTATTTACATATGACAAACGTTTCGGCCCCTCATTTGGGCCATCTTCAGCGTTTATTAGTAAAATGAAACTATTCCTGCGGAGATCGAAGCAGCAAACTCCCTTCCTGGAGAGATGTCATGGCAAGCGAGCAAATAAACCCGGTTGCGGTGGACATTCCACTAAAATTGAAAAAACTATAAGTTTATCGTTACAGAAAGAAAAAAGACGCCGCTTTTAAAAAATGGTTTACCGTTCCGTATTATCCGTCAATGGTTTAAAAAAGTCTAGAGACGCCGCTTTTAAAAAATGGTTTACCGTTCCGTATTTTTCGTCACTTTCTATCAAATTTAAAAATATTTTCAGGCAATCAGACACTCATTTATCATACTACAGTATTAATAAACTGAACAAATTTATCAAAGTTCAGAAATAGTTCCTCCCACTCTGTGATCACCGACCATAGAACTCAAAATAATCACGACTTTAATTGGGATAACGTTGAGATCTTGGATCACGAAAGATTTTATCATAAACGACTCGTTTTGGAGGTTCTATACATTAGCCAACAACGCCTTGGCTTAAATCTCCAATCAGATACCGATTTTCTGCACCACGCTTACTTGCCTATCGTAAGCAATGTTTAGCCTTCGGTTTCCTTCCTTGGCTGGTTACATTGTTTACGATAACGGCTCCGATCTACATACGTTGCGGACCTTCTTTTCATTTTGTTTCTAACTTTACGTTGACTGCAATGTTCTTACTTTAATTCCGAGATGTGCTACTTTCCGGTTTTATATTGTATTGCTGCGACTTTTTTATTCTTGTCTCGACTACTGCGGAGCTTAAGGTGAGCTTTCTCCTTTTTCCTTTCTGTAACGATAAACTTATAGCTTTTTCGATTTTAGTGGAATGTCCACCGCAACCGGGTTTATTTGCTCGCTTGCCATGACATCTCTCCAGGAAGGGAGTTTGCTGCTTCGATCTCCGCAGGAATAGTTTCATTTTACTAATAAACGCTGAAGATGGCCCAAATGAGGGGCCGGAACGTTCGTCATATGTAAATACAGCCTAAACTTTATTGCGCTCCACGTTCTGCGCTGACTCGCATCGCCATTTTTAATGTTTATTTTTTTATATGTTTTAAAAATACACTGCACGAATTAAATAACATTGTTCTTGTGTATCCAAGAGTTGTGCGATCCATCGAATCTCAGCCATTTCACGTAAATTTCGTCGCCCCTTCTGCGCAGTACTTTCTCCACGAGATACACGTCAGAATAAATCGCGCGACTTACTCGTACTCGTAGAACGCTCCAGCGACGGATTTTCCACGATAGTCCTCGAGTAGATAGGTTACGGGATTGGTACGCTGCACTTTAACGATCTTAAACACCTCGGTGGTCCAATTCGGCGTGTAACCCTTCTCGAAAAATTTCTTGTATTTGCTGACGCGTACCGAGTCGCCCGTTTTGAACTTTGCCGGGCCCGCGATCTTTATCGCGCTGTACACCGTACCCAAGAGTCTTTCGGCGATCGCGGAGGTAACGTCGACGGGTCGCATGCTTGCTCGCGTTGTAATCCGACACGAGTCGCGGCAAGGCGTCGACCCACTTGTAATTTCCATTGAGCGTAAACATCTTTCACATATTGTTTTTTAACGTGCGATTGAATCGCTCGACAACCGATGCCTTCATCACCGAATACGTGGAATAATGATTGATGTCGTGTTTTCTCACGAGACGTTGCACGTCGGTGTTGTAAAATTCCTTCCCCATGTCGGTTTGTAGATTACTAAGGCACCTCTCGCTATCTCGAATTATCTCAGCGATAGCGTCAGCTGTCTCGCTGCCACCTTTACCCTTGAGCGGCACGGCCCACGCATACTTGCTCAACACATCGATGACGGTAAGTATGTAGTGGTAGCCTCCGTTGAAACGTGAGTACGGGCGCATCTCAACGATATCAGCTTGCCACAGATCGTCGTACCCTCGCACTATGACGTGTCTGCGGGGAAAATTTTTTCTTGCCGGTGCGTGCAATTCGTCCACCAACCGTCGCTTTTCGATATTTTTATCCACATCGGTCGATTTTAACGGTCTCATGTTTTGTTGTCGCCGTTTCTGCTTTTAGTGCATCGTTCGTAGCAGTTTCTGAACAGTTCGTAACCGCTTCTGAACCATTCGTGAATCGTTCGACAGCCGGTCGACAATCGTTCCTGAATCGTTCGTTGTCGTTCGTCGTCGTCAGTTAACTGCTTCTTACCACTCATTGTCGTCGTCGTCGACGTTCTTTAGCCGTTTGTAGCCTTTCCTGTCTCCGCGTAGTTCGCAGCTGTTTCTAAACCGCTCGTAATCATTTCTGAGCTGTTTTTGAACCGTTCGACAACCGTCCGACAACCGTTCTCGAGTCGTTCGTTGCTGTTCGTCGCCGTCGTTAATTAACCGTTGCCTCTCTTCACTCGTCGCCCTTCGATAGTCGTTTCTGCTAAACCGTTTGTCCATTGTTATTCGTTGTTGCGTCTGATTCAACGATATTCGCACGTCGAAGCTTTTTCACCGCAACCTGTAACGCTCGCACGTCCTTTTCGAACGCGGTAAGCTTCTCGTCTGACTCTTTTCGTTGATCTGTCAAACTTTTAACGCACTGATCCACGTATAGTTTGTTAACCGCGTCACCGTCAGTCTCAGGTTGCGCTACGCGACGAATCTTGTGCGACCTTGCGTCAAAGTCCGTGGCGGTGCGACACAGAGCGTTGTCGCGCACGAAATTTCTCACTAATCCGTTCCACCGATAATGATAGGAAATGGCATTCGTCGCGTCTTCGCGCTGCTTGAACAATCCAAATTTATTGATCGGCATTTCGACATTGATTGAACGGATCGCTGTCGCGCCGTTTAATTTATAATAAGCCCGGCTTCGCGAAGTTCCTCAATGATCAACATGATCTCGTTGTCGTGGGCATTGTTGCCAGCTTGACGCGAAGCGTCGAGCAATCACAGACGATCCACCAGCTCGTTGGGGTCGTCCCAATGCACGTAGTCGATCTTATTGTCGGTTAGCGTCATCGCGCGAGGTGCGAATAATCGAATGTACTTTTGCATATCGTCCTCCGTGTAGACATCGTTATCGGGTATTCTCTTGAAGATCAACTCGTAATTACCGGGTGTGCCGGCGTATCGTACGCCGTCGATATAAATGTTATCCGCTTTGTCCACGTCAAAACGTTTATACCGAGCATCAATTCATTATTGCCGAGATAAACGCCGTAATCTATGTCCATCGTTGGATAAGCGCCCAAAACAGACGCGATGTAAATTCGGCTCAGTGGACCCAAGTGATCTTCTAACGATTCTATAAACCATTGTCGACCCTCCGACGTTTTCAACCGTTTATGAACGGTTTTCCTGATCGAGTCGTCCGTGGTTTCGAAAACATTCGCGGTTTCAAGAAATTCGGGACTTGTACGTTGCACGGTTTGCGTCGGTGTAGAGGTTATTGGTGTAGAGGTTATCGGTGTAAAGGTTATCGGTAATACTGTCGATTGATTAGATTTACGCGGTGTCAATGAAAGATCCGACCAGGAGTCTAATCGTTTCTTCTTTCTCTTCGGTGTAACATCCTCCTCCCCGGGACACTTTAAAAAGTGAAGGGCAGTTTTTCCATGCTACCGGGCGCGTCCACAGGTTGCGGATAGTGGAACGTCCAGGGAGGCTCTCTGAACAGTCGTGAATAACAATCAGAGACTTGTCTCTGAGCGGAATAAGCGATTGCGGACAAAGAAATCAAAAAACCCGAAACCACAATAGAAGAGAGTAATATAAATAGATATACCCCAGGAGGTAACCCAGAAATGGGGAATCCTTCCACTTCCTTGGAAGTGGCTGAGCTCCGATCGGATTCTGGGGGGGGCTCAATATTACTCGATTCGGAGCCGACAGTGGAACACTTGGCTGTCGGAACCACTCTACAAGCATCAAGTAAAAAAATGGAGATTGCCACTCCTGCAGGCGGGGCGAGTCCGAGGAGCATCTCTTCTCGGCTGGAGAAGGTACAGATCGACAGGGCGACCGATGACGAGCAATCGCTTAAAGGTGGCAGTGTTGACTGTATGGACTCCGACGTCGAGAAGGATCTCCTTGACTCAGAGGCCGACATAGCTTGCCAGGAGGAAGCAAGATCCAAAAAGAAAGAGATGACGGCAGCTCAAAAGGCTAGGAAAGCCTACAGAAATGCCCTGTCATTTCTGAAAAAGATGAGTAACAAGAAGGATGAGGAACTGACCACCAGGGACAGGGACCTCATCAAACTAAACAAGAAAAAGGTCTCCAAATTTGAAGCCGAACAACAGCAACAAAAATTGGAGACAATCACCGAAGAAAGAGAGGTAGCAAGGACTAAACCGGCAAGAAAGCTACAGAGGGCCAACGCTACGGTGGAATCTCCAAAGCCGGGCAAACCCAATTTGCCACCTTCCGAAAGGAAAACGGTAAAGAGGGTGCAATCGGGCGACGGAGAGGAAAGCGAAGCAAAAAGAGTCAAGCCCTCGATAAGCTTCGATTCGCCCGAGGATTGTCGGATTGCCATCATAGATCGATCTAATCCGGATGGCAGGATGACGGCCGAAAGGTGGATGGAGGTGGAAACGAGGGTTCTGCTGGCCATAGCCGAGTTGGATGGTGATAGTTGCGAGGAGGTCGACTTCGACGGGGCCGGTTGGCAGAAGGGCGTCAAAGTTGTTGGATGCAGCAACAGAAAGTCACGCGACTTTCTAACGCAAGTCATCGGCAGCTGCGGCAAACTCTGGCAGGGGGCCCAACTCGAGGTCATCCAGATGTCACAACTACCGCTGAGGAAGAAAATCTCACTATGGATCCCACCTCCGGTTCCGGAAGGAGACGATACCGTGGTGAAGATTTTGGGCAAACAAAACAAAGGCCTGAAGACTCAAAGTTGGAGGATTATCTCATCGGCTAAGAGTCAAAATGGCAAAGGAAAGGACTTTGTCTTCACGATTGATGACGAGTCTATGGACTCTCTTAGGAAGTCAAAAGGAAGCATCAAATTCGGCTTGGGTACGCTGAAAGCGAGGCTTCCAAATGACAAGAGCAGCGCGACGGCCAGGGCTTCGGGTGGTTCAGATTAATCTGAATCACTGCGAGGCGGCCACGGAGGACTTGATGCTGTTCATGACTAAAAAGAATGTGGATGTGGCCCTGGTCCAAGAGCCCTGGCTTGCAAAGGACAGGGTTCGAGGACTAAGGACCAAGGGGTATACCCTGCTACATTCTCAGACTGCAGGTAAGAAAAGAGCGTGTATAGTGGCAAAGAGATCCCTAAAACTCACACTACTAACACAATATAGCACAAATGACCTGACCGTGGCAACTTGCGAGAGCCAGGGGAACATGAAGCTTTTTCTGGCTTCAGCATACATGCTATATGATGAGGCTGAACCACCACCAGAAACCGTCCAAAACCTGGTACTGGGAGCCAGGAAGCAGGGCAGACAACTGGTGATAGGATGCGATGCCAATGGACATCACATCCAATGGGGAAGCAAGGATATAAATGAGAGAGGTGAGTCAATAATGGATTTTATTCTTACAAATAACCTGACCGTTTGCAATAGAGGCAATATGCCGACGTTTGTGAACAAGGTTAGGGAAGAGGTGATAGATCTGACCTTGACCACAGGCGTGGAGGGGTTGATAGTTGAGGACTGGAGAGTCTCCTTAAAACGATCCTTCTCGGATCATAAGAGAATTTTATTTAGAATAAACCGCGCGGCCCCAACTAGCAAGCTCTATAGGAACCCCAAAAGAACGAACTGGGAAATGTTTAGCAAACTCGTGGAGGGGTACGGGGATGGGGGACCAGAATTCCAAATGTCAAAGTACCCATCTATCGAGGGAATAAAAGCTTTAATTAATGAACTAGAAGCTGCATTAATAAAGGCTTTCAAAAAATCCTGCCCTGTTAGCCGCGCACGCAAGGCCACCAAACCCTGGTGGAATGGGGAGCTTAGGCAACTAAGGACGGAAACAAGGAAGCTCTACAACAATGCAAAAAGGGATAAGACAAAAGAGAGCTGGAATATATATAAGACCAGCTTTAATGAGTTTAAGTATAAGATAAGAGAAGCAAAGTGGGAATCGTTTAAAGAGTTCAGTGAATCCCTTATGAATACTAGCGAGGCCGCAAGGTTCAGAAAGGTGTTATCAAAAGATCCAGCGATCCCAAGTAACATCATGAAACCGGATGGCTCGTGGACTGAGTCCAACAACGAGACCCTGGAACTTCTTATGAACACCCACTTTCCTGGGTGCGGGAACATTGATTACAATGACGCAAGAAAAGATGATTCCCACAGACGGGGGGATTTGATGACCCTTGCGGAGAGAGAAACGAGGGCGAAAATGATCGTCACAGAGAAGAGAGTATTATGGGCGGTGCATTTCTTTGGCCCATACAAATCTGCGGGCCCGGATGGAATACTACCCATTATGCTACAAAAATCTCTGAGCAGCATTATTGGGATGCTAAAGAGAATCTTCGTGGAATGTCTTACATTAGGCTACATACCGAGAAGATGGAGAGAGGTAAAGGTGGCGTTTATAACTAAGGCTGGTAAACCAAGTCACACTACGCTAAAAGATTTTAGGCCTATTAGTTTATCATCGTTTCTGTTGAAGACACTAGAGAGACTGATAGACATGCATATAAAAGAGACCACAAACATAGAAAATCTGTGCAAAATGCAACATGCCTATCTAAGAGGCAAATCGGTCGAAAGCGCACTACACGTGGTTGTCGGAACAATTGAAAAATCCCTCAAAAACAAGGAATACACTTTGGCTGCATTCCTGGACATAGAGGGGGCTTTCAATAACGTCAAAATTGAATCTATAAAAGAGGCTTTAGAAACATTAGGGGTAGAGCATATGGTCACGGAGTGGGCGATAAGGATGCTGGAAAGCAGAGTTATTACCTTGGAAATAGGCAACAGCTCTACTAGCAAGAAGGCAACAAGAGGCACACCGCAAGGAGGAGTGATATCACCGCTATTGTGGTTGATCGTGATAAACAAGATCCTAACAACCTTTAAAGAGAAAGGGATCAAAATGATAGCATATGCAGATGACGTAGTCATACTGATCACAGGCAAATACTTGTCTACAATCAGCGAGATTATGGAATCTGCGCTAAAGGAACTATCAAAGTGGGCAGGAGAGAATGGTCTAGGGGTAAACCCGAGCAAGACCGAGCTCATCCTATTCACAAGAAAGTATAAAATACCCAATTTCACACCACCAAAGCTGGAGGGGAGGGCACTTACACTTTCAAAGGAAATTAAATACCTCGGAATTATCCTAGACTCCAAACTCTCATGGAAAAGGAACGTGGAGGAAAGGATGAGGAAAGGAATGATTGCCTACTATGCGTGTAGGAAAATGTTTGGAAGGAAATGGGGCCTGATGTCGCAAATCATACATTGAATGTACACTGCGGTAATAAGACCAATCATTACATACGGAGCATTAGTCTGGTGGGAAGCCATGAACAAGGA
>NW_020226858.1:0-7243 GCF_003070985.1 Temnothorax curvispinosus | reverse complement strand
GAGTAAAAATGTATAACGCACTGCCAGCCGAAATTAAAAGATGCGAAAAACTAAAAATGTTCAAACGTGTGCTAAAAGAGTATGTACGTTCTGTTGTATGTATAAATATGTAGTATGTATAAATAGCTGAGAAAGCTAATAAAGGTCATTCATTCATTCATTCATTCATTCATTCTCTCTCTCTCTCCCTCTCTCTCTCTCCATCTCTCCATCTCTCCATCTCTCTTCATTCCATTCAACTTTTGTTTAAAAAACTTTCTCTATATCTCTTATAGCTACGGAGATATTCGCCCCGAAAGAGAAAATCTGATTCTTTTGAAAGGGGTGTTTTACTCTCTAAACATACGATTAGGCACGTTTAAAAAAAAACGCGTCCTTTATTTTTATCCAGAAAACGACATATTAACAGTTCATCAAAATCGGATAAGGAGCACTTCGGACTTTTTCCATATTAGCTTAAATCATAAAGAGTAATAATTATGTGATTTTTCAACAACTATATCTACATAAAAATAAAACAGTTTTAAGGCTTTTGATACTTAATCAGCCATATTAAAAATCGTGCTGTCAGAGGCGAAAAATAATACATGGAGAATTCTTGCGTGCTATTTTTTAACGAAGATATTTAATTAAAAAAAAAACACTTCAAATCGTTTTAACACACTTTTAAAATAATCCGAAAACTAACCTTTTTTATTGACAATCAATCAACAGCTGAAAAATGACTGTAATATGAAACCTAGCTTGCAGATGCACAATCACTTGATCGCATCATGACACTTTGCACCAAGTCCCATATAGTTATTTAACCACCCTTAATTATTAACTTATAACAGAAAAGGTTAGTTTCGGACTATTTTAGAAGTGTGCTAAAGCGACCTGGAGTGTTCTTTTAAATCCAAATATCTTTTTATGTAAAAATGGCACGCAAAATTCTCAGCGTGTTATTTCTCGCGTCTGACGTCACGATTCCAATATGGCTGCGGTGAGTATCCCGAAGCCTTAAGCTGAATGCAATACAAAAGTACAGGCAACAGGAACAGGGAATAACACAGGCAATTGGATTTTCAAACTAACGCTAACCTTCGGAAGCACATGTATCAATGCTACAGCATTGACTACGTTTACACGGCCCGATTTACGCCGAATTAAGTTATATCATCGATATTTAAACTTCGGTGTAAATCTAACCGTCATCACTCGGTGTAAACGTCGTCATCATTTCTATCGTCTTCTAGAATACATAAAGCTAAAGCAATATTCCAATACGGCCGTGTGTGCAATATACGGCTGTGTGTGCAATACGGCCGTGTGTGCAATACGGCCGTGTGTGTAATACGGCCGTGTGTGCAATACGGTCGTGTACGCAATGAGCTGTGTGCAATACGGTCGTGTGTGCAATAACAGCCATGTGTGCAATGCGCTGTGTGCAAAACGGTCGTGTATGCAATTCGCTGTGAGCAATACAGTCATGTGTGCAATACGCTGTGTGCAATACATCTATGTGTGCAATGCGCTGTGTGCAATACGGTCGTGTGTGCAATGTGCTGTGAGCAATATGGTCGAGTGTGCAATGCGCTGTGTGCAATATGGTCGTGTAGACAAAGAGATATATGCGCAATAATGCCTGTTAGCAATTGCTCTGTAGGCAAATTGAAATGTGTGCTATCGGGATTGTGTGCAATGGGTGTGTGCAAACGAACCTGTAGGCAATCGTTTTATAGGCAAACGAGACCCTCTTTTCCCAAAGTGAAAAATGGAATTACTGCTTTGACCCTAAGGACAACCGAGGGTTAAAAGTTAATCCGAGGATTGTATGAATCAGCTTTTGTGAACGCTATTTCGAGATCAATTTAATTTTTTCGATCAGTTTTGTTTTATTATAATATGTTATTATGATAGGATATTTTTCTATACACAAGTAGTTAAAATTCCATTTTTATTGTGATAAAGAGTGGTATTTGTAGTGCAGCATGTAGGTGATATACAAACGCAATATAAACTTATAAATTATGAAAAAAAGTTTAATGTTTCTTAATTTTAATTTTACTTTAACCGAAACATTTTTGAAAGTTTTTGAAAAACATAAGTATAGCAAAATTGATATGAGAGAAACAAATTATTTTATGGTACATTGCTGATTATTATTATTGTTACGCATTTTTACATAATTGTGTAATTATATTTAAATGTCAAAAATGTTCTAGATTTTAGTGAAGCGCCATAATGTTTAATTGGTATCTTATCACGTATTACAAAACCTACGTTCAAAGTTTTTTATATGGCTTGACGAGAGTAAAGTATCGGAAATGTAAAGAATAATAATTAGAGATATTTGCAACGCGCGCATTGCTTAACTATCTAGCTATAGCATTTTTATTTTTACTTACATTCTGTTTCCGTCATCACTTATAAATGATGTTCTGAAGATGTTTCTCTTAATTGTTACTATCTTCTACATTGTTATATGTTAAATACAGGTCGTAATAACCAGATAATTCCTCAGTGAAAGAGAAGGTACAAATGTCAGTTTCAATATATTGTACCAATTTTTTGTTGGCGGATGATATGTCGTCTCTGAGGCATTACTGTTATAGCTTATTAGATAACAAGTTAATGCCTGTACTTGCGATCTGTCTACGTAAAAACTTATATTTTTCGTTAGACGGTTGACCAGAATGGAGATTTTGCATTCACCGCGAAAAGAAATATTGTTGTACGTGGCATTTAATTCCAAATCGACTTCATAGTTTAGCGGGATTACATTGTCTGGTAAACTGTCTCCGGGATCTGTCAATCTATCGTTATTTCCTGAATTCTCATCGATAGCTAATGTTGCCGCACAAAAAAATAGTAGGCCTTTTAATAATAGTATGAAGGACTCCATGCCAATTTTAATATATTGCAGATATCTGTATAAAAGATTTTTTATGAAACAAAGATTATATTGTTAGTCAGAACGCAGCGCAGAGTTTTGTAATTTTTATCTTATAGGAGACACCTACTGTGTTAGTATTATTGTATTAATAGTTTAATAACATTTTATTATAACATTGTTTACAATATAAAATTTATTTTATATTGTTGTGGCCGCGTGTGCCCTTATCAAGATGATACCACACTAATTAATTGCTAGCTCGCGGGCAAAACGCCCTTTTTTCACGCTCAGTCACGCCGACTAACATATGTAAACAAAATTGGCAACAATATTCGTTGTCCTGATCGACGCTCTCTCCTACGATCTCATCGGACGACGCTACCAACAAAAGCAAATTGGGCACATACTCGTGGAGTCTCACCATCGCGACTCGCAGAGAGTTGCAAGGTATTTTTGGAGACACATTCTAAACATACATCATTTCAATCTGCATCTGCATATTCTTTTTCTACAATCATCATCATCATCTTCACTTACAACAACCGCGACGTAATCCTAAAAATATATTTATGTTGTGTTATGATAACGCATTCTTGATTATCTAAATCAGTGATCACATTTCTACGAATTTTATGAATCATCTAATTCTAGTAGAATGCGTTTTATCATTATAAGTCAAAATTTTTTTGTATATCTTATTTATTTTATATTATGGCATCAACGATTTGCATTTCCTTTTCGATTGTTCCTTAAATAATCTTTGACCAAAAGAGAAATTTCTGATTATATATTTCTGATTTTTATCGTGCACAGTAAGGTTTTTTAAATTTTTATAAAGCAAAATTGTATAGATATATTTATTTATTTCTGACATTTTAATATTTTTAATATAACATTTAATATAGATAGATAGATAAATAGATAGACTTTATTTCGTATCCCCGCAAGGTTTGAAAGGCGTTTTTCTCAAGGAACGGTCCCAAACCTTTTACAGACTATATCATACATACATCTTAACACATCCCTTTACACCCAACCCTTTACTACCTTTACTACACTCAACCCTTTACACATAACCTTCACGTCCCGACCTGACCATTAAGCAAGGCCTTTTACAATCTTTTTCCATCCCTCTCTTCCTCGCCCTCAACCCTTTCTCCTTTCCTTCTTAGCTGTCCCTTTCTCCGCTCCTTCCTATCTTACCTCATCTCCCATTCCTCCATCTCCTCGTTCCATCTCCACTCTCTGTCATCTATCCATATATTTCTATTGTCACTCGAACTTTTCTTCCCTTTGCCCTCTCCTCCTTCGCCTTCTCCACAATCCTCCATCTCGTCTTCCGCTCCTTTTAGGTCATTTTAGGTCTTCATCAACCCCCACCTTCCAGTGCTTCCTTATCTCCCAACCCTTTTTCAAGATCTCTTCCCTATCCCTTTCATCCTCTACTTCCACTAATATTACTACTCTCCCCCCTCTCCCTTCCTTTCCTGTACCCCTTTCACTCTCAACCTCCTCCCTAGTACTCTCTCCGCTATGTCCTCCATCAGCTCTCTTCTCTCCTCTGCGTCTCTTTCATCCACCCCCTTCCAAATCAAGTTCCTTTTCCTTGCTTTCTCTTCTCTCTCGCTCCTCCTCTCTCTCCTCCCTTGCCCTATCACTCTCCTCCCTTTTCCTATTTACTTCCTCCTACCTTCTCCTTACCACCTCCTGCCCTTCACCACTCTTTCTACTCTCTTTCCCTGCCTCCTCTTCTCCCACCACTTTCACTCTTTTTTTTCCCTCCAGCTCCTTCCATCTCGCCCACGCTTCTGGCCCCATTCTCTTCTCCGTCATCTCGTCTATCCATTTCTTTATCTTCTCTCTTATCTTTTCTCCCTGCACCTTCCTTTTCTGCTTCCCGCTTTTCTTCCTAACCCCGCACTTTTTCTCCTCCTTCTCAACTCTTCGGTTTTCTCTTTTCTTCGTCTCGCTCTCTCCTCACTCGGCTGTCTCACCTCGATTTCCTGGCTCGAATCGGTTCCGCTCCCCCCTCTCTGCCCTCCAGTATCTTCCTTATCTTCTCCAATTCCTCCCCCACCTTCGTTATTCACCTCGCCAGCTCCTCCACCCACTCCATCTCCCGCTTTTCTCTTTGCCGACCCACTTTCTTCACCCACCTCTCTTTTTTTGTCTTTTGCACCTTTTTCCTTTCTGCTTCCTCTCTGTCGGCCTCCTCTCGTTCCTGCGTCTTCCAGTTGCTCTTCCTATCTCCTTCTTCTGTTCTCCAGTCCTGCCTCGGGCCGCTTTTCCGCCACTCTTTACCTTTCTCCTCCTCTTTATTCTCTCTTTGTCTTTACTCATTCCTACTCTCCCTTTCCTCTACCTATGACATTTAATATAATATTTTAATATAACATAAATTTAAAACAAATAATTGCACTGTAAACCGCAATAGAATGGGAAAGTTTGTTATGGAGGCAACCTAGAGAATGAATAGTATCAGTTTTTTTTAGTACACCAGGAATGTTTAAAAATAATCTATTAAATTTATTAATGTTTTCTTTCAATAAATTTATATATTATATTTCCAATTGTGTGTACAGTAGTTTAAAATAATGACAAATTAAAAATATATTCCATTAAAAGAACATTAAACACAAAAATATAAAGAGTACTTTTTTAATGGATTTTTTTCGAAAGCTTTTTTAATCAGACTAATTTTTTGCAACTAGTTTTAAAGAGATTGACATAACAGATCAACGATGTTTAATATATTAAATATATATATGCTTCGAATTCCGTCTTTCAAATGATTCAAACGTGTTCTACACACATTGCGCGTTTGTTGCATTTTTAAGTAAAAGTACAACTTACTGCCTATAAAGACGTAGACTGCATTCTGATATTCACTGTCAGTACTGAAAATTTATATTTTTCTATATTTTACGTCACGTATAGATTTTCAGTACTGACAGTTGTTGATAGTAAATATTGAAATGTAGCCAAAATATGTATATTCAAATTGTGTTCCAATTAGAATATAATTTTTGGAGCAATTAGCTACAGTTATCACATTCTTACCTTAATGCGGCTGTGAAAGATTGTTCAATACGAGATGTAAGGAGAACGGTCTGACTGTCCTGGGAAATCTCCGAGAACTGACGAGACAATAGGTATCATAACAAGTACAGAGTGTCAATACATGTAAACTATGATATAGATGGCTTATAGATGGCTATAAGGTAAGAGTATAACGAAAGAGGATATATGACAGGGTTGACTTTTGTAGAAGTTTTCGTTCTGTTGAAAGTGCTACGTGGTAATTGTTTCTTATTAAGGAGGGAGACTCGTCTCTTTGACCCCTTTTTTTGATAATTTTTTATAAATAACTGAGAGTATTTATTGAATCCTAATAAGATACATGATAATGTTGACGATCAAATGTACAAGAAAAAAATTTTTTATAGTAGAAAAAATACTCGCTGCAGCTGCTCGAAGTTGTCGTCTAGATTTTGCGCGGGAGAATGCCCAGGTCCTTGTAATGAACTGAAATCAACGAACCAAAATTTTTTCGTTAAATTATGATCCTCCGATGCGCATGAACCTAAATATACATTAAAATTTTTATAATAAATATTATTTTTGGCCATTTGTTTATAAAAAAAATCGTGAAATTTTTTTAAAACGTTCTCTATTTTTAAATTTATTTTTTTTTTTGCTAAATTTAGGTTCATGCGCATCGGAGGATCATAATTTAACGAAATAATTTTGGTTTGTTGATTTCAGTTCATTACAAGGCCCTGGGCATTCTCCCGCGCAAAATCTAGACGACAACTTCGAGCAGCTGCAGCGAATATTTTTTCTACTATAAAAAAATTTTTTCTTGTACATTTGATCGTCAACATTATCATGTATTTTATTAGAATTCAATAAATACTCTCAGTTCTTTATAAAAAATTATCAAAAAAAGGGGTCAAAGAGACGAGTCTCCCCCCTTAATCGGACAAAAGAGAGAGAAAAAGAGAGAGTAATTTATATCATGTAAGACGTTTAAAAACTCTAACTTTGCAAGTAAAAGTATAAAAAGTGTAAGAGCAATAACCGAAAACACCGAAAATAATTGCATTTGTTAAAGTTTTAAAATAATCTGGAGGTATAATCAAGACTGCAAGCGCATTCTCAAAATAATGAGTTATATACAACCGCATGTGTTACTATGAGTGTTCCACAAAACAAGAAATATATTAACAATCTGCAGTTTCTCGTTATACCAGCGATTATTCGGGATATACATATACCTCTCTTTAAAAATCGATTAATTAAGAATTAATATGTTTTATCTGTGGTGGACATAATTAAGAATTTTGAAAGTAATATCCATCTTAT
>NW_020226857.1:0-1240 GCF_003070985.1 Temnothorax curvispinosus | reverse complement strand
AAACGATAATGTCGGTAAATCATACGGCTGCAGGATCCCCTTAAAAACCGGCAAAATAATTTTATAGAACAAATGAACAAAATAATATAGTCCACAACAAACGATAAAAATAAAATATTTTCAAAAATTGCCAAAAACACATTAAAGTATTAGCTTCAAGCTTCAAAATTTTTTTCAATTTTTTTAAAAATGATTTTTAGTCTAGTTTCTAGTTTGAAAATTAGGCTGTAGTGTATAATACAATTGTTTAATTGATTGCACTTAATATTTTAAATAATAATTTTTTTAATGTTATTACTTTAAAGATTCTATGATGGGTATCGAGTTGAAACCAAATAAAAACAACGAATATGTAAAAGCAATTGACAGGTATGTAACATTTTTTAAATTCTAAATGCTTATAATTGACGTAAATTATGTAACACCAATAAGAATAAATCTAGTTGAAGAAAATTTTTATATTTTTCTGAAAAACCACATTTGTATGAAGTCTTGGTATGTCAATCTATTTAAAGTTAATTTTTGTTATTATAAATAAATTAAATATTTACCATGTCACTGAAAAAACAATATTTTCTTTTTACAAAAGACATTTAGTAACATGAAAATTTAAGAGAATCTGAAACATTGCGTAACTATGAAGACGTTCTACCAGTACAATATTTTTTATTGAAACTAAAAAATGATTTATTATCTAAATTTTATAAACATCATATATTGTTATCTTACGTAAAAACATAAAATACGTATCTTGCTCTTTTTTCTCTATCTCTCTCTATTTCTTTTTTCATCAGAATCCACATCAAGAAATATGGTAGTACCTTGCACACGGGCAGCGCAAAGACACTACCGTGTATATTTACGCGACAACAAAAATTATTTTTGTTGGATTCGACAAATCCTTCTGACTTTCCTATTTTTGACACTAGAGGGCAGTAATAATAGACCCAGCAGCAAGGTTGGGAACGTATCATATTTAGAGAGGGATAAGATATTTTTTTTTTACAGATTGCATATTTAATAAGTCTGTTTTTTGGGACTAAACTAGAGCGTACAGTGTACACTCGTGTGTTATACTTAAAATTAAATCAATACATATTTAAAGTTTGACGAAAGCGAGATAGAAAGTTTTAATGCAGTCCAATGCAGCGAAAAATAATAGGCCTAATAATACAACTGATAAACTAATTCCAAATAGAGTAAACAAACACAAGAATTATATGGTTTTACTGTAATACAC
>NW_020226856.1:0-1471 GCF_003070985.1 Temnothorax curvispinosus | reverse complement strand
TACGACGAGTCGTTATCTATGTATCGGTTTCGTCGCGATAAGGATTGCGTCGCGTGGTTCGCCGAGGAGCTAAGACGTTTAGCTCACGACGTAAAGACCATTTTATCCACTAATGTACCCATGGCAGATTTCACGCGAGACAAGTGGAAAAAGTTTAACAGCGCAACGCACTGTCACGTGTGCGAAGAACCGTTCGAGCCAGACGACGTGCGAGTACGCGACCATTGTCACCTGACCGGTCGATACAGAAGTCCCGCGCATTCGAATTGTAACTTAAACTATAAAGATTCGCATTGCATTCCCATAGTGTTACATAATTCATCGGGATACAATGCACATTTTATTATAACTGAAATAGCAACAGCATACAAAGGACATGTAGATTTACTCCCGATCACAAAAGAAAAATATATTTCGTTTACAAAAAACGTTCAAAGCACCGAAGATAAAAAAAGAAAACGTGCGTCAAATTGCGATTTATCGATTCGTACAAGTTTCTCACCGCTAGTCTCGGCAAATTGGCATCTTATCTCAGCAAGGATAAACTGCGAATATTGCAACGCGAATTTTGTGAATTATCCGCAGAAAATTTTAATTTGCTGACACGAAAAGGCGTATTTCCATATGAATACATTGACTGCGTCGAAAAATTGGAGGATTTGTGTTTACCACCGCGCGACTCGTATTACAGTTCATTGATAGGTAACACCGTATCCGAGAGCGATTACGCGCACACCGTCGACGTCTGGCAGCGGTTCTCCATTCGAACGCTCGGTGATTACAGCGATTTATATCTCAAGACCGATGTCTTGCTGTTGGCCGATATCTTTGAAAATTTTCGCGATAGTTGCGTCGCGAGTTATGGACTCGATCCGGCGTATTATTATACTCTACCGGGTTTTACGTGGGATGCTATGTTGAAGCATACACACATCAATTTCGAATCGCTCACCGACATTGACATGGTCATGTTTATCGAACGCGGTATACGCGGCGGTTTGAGTCAATGTTCAAACAGATACACGCTGGCCAACAACAAGTACATGCAGTCGTACGATCCATCGAAACCGTCGTCGTACCTCATGTATTTTGATGTAAATAACTTATACGGCTGGGCAATGAGTCAACCATTGCCATACGCAGATTTGAAATGGGTCGACGACGTAACCGATTTTAATGTTATGGATGTCTCGTTGGATTCCTCGATAGGCTACATTCTCGAAGTCGACTTGGAGTATCCGCAACATTTTCACGACGCGCACACTAACCTACCGTTCTGTCCGACGCGCGATAAACCACCCGGCAAGCAGCAGGACAAGCTCCTCGCAACATTATACGATAAGAAACGTTATGTAATACATTATCGCAACCTGCAGCAGTGTACTCGTCACGGTCTCCGTATATCAAAAATTTACCGTATACTGAAATTCGCGCAATCTCCATGGCTTCGCGATTATATAGACCTCAATAC
>NW_020226855.1:0-1063 GCF_003070985.1 Temnothorax curvispinosus | reverse complement strand
GTTAAATAACCCTTACGTGTATTCTTACGTGTCGTTCTTACGTCCCTTTCGAAACACGCGAGCTTTCGCGCTTTTCTTTCGCCTAATTTCGACTAAAAGTGCCATTAGTCGGTGTAGCCCGATGCCCCCTTTTTCGGGGCAAATTCCACAATTTCGTTCCGCAACGGCGAATTTCGGGCTCATTTACACGCGTGCATCCATTATCTCGGGGGAGGGGGGGGGCCGACCGCGCGATAGCGATTGATTACTCCATGGCGTGGCGAATACATTTTTGAAGGGAACCGAAACGTCTCTCTCTCCTTCCGATTTCTCTCGACACACGCTCGCCCCCGGGGGCCGAATCACCGATAATGGACGGGATAAAAATTGGACAATGGCAGTGGCACATTTTCTACGAACGCGAACGCACGGCCCCGCCTAATTTTCGGTCCCGTGGATCCTCCGGTTTCTGCGTTAAACTTTTTCTCGGTCTAATGAGCTCACGGGAGAGAGAGCTCACGGTCGCCCTAAGGGCATGTCACGCGATCGCATTCGCCTAAGCCCCACTATTCGAAGAAAGAGTTACAATGTACTCTCGCATTGTATACGCGAAATTGTATAGACCTTCCTTCTCTGCGGCCCGATATTCCGACACGGTGTGTTTCGTGGACTGTGTGTGCCGCCTCGTACAAGGGCGCGCCTGAGAACCGTCGTCGTTGTGGTGGTTACGCAAAACCTTTCATTTTTTAAAAGAAGACTACGAAACGTTTGTCCTTGCTTTTTTACGAAACTACTATGTGGCGAAATTGGCCATTTTAGGAAATCCAGAAAGAAAGCCAATGCTTGCCCCTCGGCTATTTTCCTGATTTGTTTCTTTTACTTCTATATATTATATTGCGCTATGATACAAAGAATTTAGTTTTAAGCTACGTTAGTTTTTGTTTTCCGAGTTTTTATTTCAGATTAAATAATTTATTATATAATAAATTTAAAAATTATATCGAAGAGTTTATAGAAAAGTTATTTATTATCACGCAAAATTATTTCAATCACAAAAAACTTTCCTTCCAAAATTTGTGCAGTA
>NW_020226854.1:0-1249 GCF_003070985.1 Temnothorax curvispinosus | reverse complement strand
TATTTATCTTGTGTTTTTGAGAATTCTTAACTGGGATTGGTCAATTTGCTTACTGCTTAAGTTTTTTATGTGCCGTGGCCCCCAGAACTTAAACAGTACATAAAGTATACCTGAGAAACATTGGGGTAGAACATTTATTTTAGAGACATAAATTGTGTTTTAAGAGAGTGTTACGCCTGGTCTACAATGGATGTATTAAGTCGTAAGTCGTAAGAATTGGCCAATCACAGTCGATTATTCTCCTCAAATTCGATTGTGATTGGCCAATTCTTACGACTTACGACTTAATACATCCATTGTAGACCAGGCTTTAAGTAGAACGTTTAATTTAAAGACATTTCCGTATATACTGATTGTATAATTTAAGAACAAATATATACTGACTGTATAATTTGAGGACAGTCTCCAATCAATGCTTTAATTCAGAAAGTCTCACAGTATGCAATAACTGTAAAATATGGATTTGTGTTTGTGCTGAAAGAATAACATTCGAGAGTGAAATAAATATATGTGACGTATTTTTAATAAAACAAAAAATGTATTTTTTAAATTTCTATTTACATGCATATATTCATTAATTTTCATTGTTGAACAAATTGGTTAAACCAACATTATTATTTAAAGTTAAGTGAACATATGCATATAAAATAAAAACTTAAAAAATACATTTTTTGTTATTAAAAATATGTCACATTTATTTTACTGTAGAACGTTATACTTTTAGTACAAACACAAATCTATATTTTATAGTCATTGTATACTTTGAGATTTTTCGAACAAAGGCATTGATCGGAAACTGTTCTCAAATTATACAGTCAGTATATACTTGTCCTTAAATTATTCAATCAGTATATACGGAAATGTTCTCAAATTAAACATTCTATTTAAAACTCTTAAAATATATGTCTCAAAAATAAATTTTTTATTCCAATGCTTTTCAGATATATTGCTTCCTCATAGAGGAAGCTTTGTTTTCGTGATTTTAGTATATGAATCTTTGACTGTGTATAAAGTTGGATCTAGTCAACCAAATTTAAAAAAAATATATATGAAATAAGGGTAGAAGAAACCAACAAAGAGATTGGTTTTTGAGTTTTTTCTGCCAATATGTTCAAAGATATAAATTATTATTTAAAGTTAATTTATTTTAAAGATAATTTGATATTTATATTATACTTTATATATTTAAAAAATATAATTTTTATCAAAAAATTTTATAAATTTGTATTATATCGTCATTAGAGCCGTT
>NW_020226853.1:0-1095 GCF_003070985.1 Temnothorax curvispinosus | reverse complement strand
TGCTACTGTGGAGATCATTATCATTACCCACGGCATCGCCTCTGAAAACTTCTAATTCCCGTTTACTGACGCTCTGCGAGTCCATCGTGTTGGAAATTCAGCCGAATACCTTCAACATTTTCAACATAACCTTATTATTGAAAGCTAATAAATAATTTAGAGAGCGTGAAACGTAAAAAGCGTAAAATTTAACAATTTGTAAGTTATAAATACCAATTACCTAATCTGATATTAGGACGAGTATATATTTTACGAGCCAAAACCTTGTGCCGATCCCAACCTCACGAACAGAAGCTTGAGAATGCCGGAAAAGGTATTCCAGGACCCAGGACACGTGAGACGTAGAAAGCGCGTACCTTCCCATTGTGTCCTCGAGAAAGATCGATGATTCCGATAGATCCTGTTCCATCCCGATCTTCTTTTCTGGACTACTACTTTGGACACGTCCCATATGGACCCATATACCTGAATATCCCACGCAGAGCTGCATGGGTTTAAACCTGCGAGCAGTGTATTAAATACACCAATGACCGCCCGCTTTCTCGGGCTCGGGTTCGGGCGGTCATTGGGTGTATTCAATACACTGCTTGCGAGTTTAAACCCATGCAGCTCTGCGTGGGATATTCAGGTATATGGGTCCATATGGGACGTGTCCAAAGTATAGTAGTCCAGAAAAGAAGTTCGGGATGGAACAGGATCTATCGGAATCATCGATCTTTCTCGAGGACACAATGGGAAGGTACGCGCTTTCTACGTCTCACGTGTCCTGGGTCCTGGAATACCTTTTCCGGCATTCTCAAGCTTCTGTTCGTGAGGTTGGGATCGGCACAAGGTTTTGGCTCGTAAAATATATACTCGTCCTAATATCAGATTAGGTAATTGGTATTTATAACTTACAAATTGTTAAATTTTACGCTTTTTACGTTTCACGCTCTCTAAATTATTTATTAGCTTTCAATAATAAGGTTATGTTGAAAATGTTGAAGGTATTCGGCTGAATTTCCAACACGATGAACTCGCAGAGCGTCAGTAAACGGGAATTAGAAGCTTTCAGAGGCGATGCCGTGGGTAATGATAATGATCTCCACAGTAGCA
>NW_020226852.1:0-1198 GCF_003070985.1 Temnothorax curvispinosus | reverse complement strand
GTATAGCAAGCGGGCACGGACAGGCAGGTATAGCAAGCAGGCACAGATAGGCAGGATAGCAAGCGATTAGGCCTTCGTGGTCTGCGATGGGCGACCGAGCACTCCAAGTTTGCACATGCGAAAACGGTAACGTGTGAGCTTCACGACGTTCGACTGATGAGTCCCTCTCTTCCGTTCTCCGGCTCGCACACCTGCGAAGTACCGCGCGAGCGAGTACCGAATTCTTCTCATAATGGGGGATGCCACCCGCGGGCGGGCAGCACGAGTCGGGTGAGTCGCGCGAATATCGACAAGTGTACTAATCGCGATCCACCGACGTTTCGCTAATAGGCGCGATAATTTAACCCGGTATAACTAATCAATACAAGAACCGTACAATTAACAATGTGAAGCGACAACACGAAATCGATCCTATAATTAGCTACTATTTACACTATGATACACGGCGGTGCGCCAAACATTACCGCCCACCAAAATACACCGTATTTTCTATGTTTGAGCGAGTCCCTCCGGTGAGCCGTCCATCGGCAGAGGGCACAGCTTCACCAGAGGGCGACTAAGGAGGCCATCCGCCGTCCTCACCGTAGCGACCCGGGCGACCCCGTCACGACCCGGATGCAATTCCTCGACGCGCCCTGGTCTCCACGCCAGAGGAGGGGCGTTTTCGGTTTTTAGAAGGACCAACGTGCCCTTTGATATCGCGTCTGCCGGCTTTAGCCACTTTGGTCGTTGCTGGAGGGTGTGTAGATATTCTTCATGCCACCGTTTCCAGAACTGTTGGTGCATGTGCTGCACCAGCTGCCATCGATCGAGTCTGCCTATCGGCACCGGGTCTAGGTCGGGATAGGGAACCGCTACGAGCGGCTCTAATGTGATAAAGTGCCCCGGGGAGAGCACCCCGAGGTCGTGGGGATCCGAGCTGGTGGGGCACAAAGGTCGGGAATTCAGGATGGATTCTACCTGTGCTAGGAGGGTACTGAATTCCTCCACCGTGAGGATCTGCGCTCCCACCACGCGTTTCAAGTGGGTTTTTGTCGCCTTAACCCCCGCTTCCCAGAGGCCACCAAAGTGTGGCGCGGAAGGGGGGTTAAAGGACCACTGGATTTGTTCTCGCCCTGAGGCCGCCTCCATGCAGCTGACGAGCTCGCGCTGAGCCCCCACGAAATTGGTGCCGCAGTCGCTGTAGATCCGCGAGCAG
>NW_020226851.1:0-4113 GCF_003070985.1 Temnothorax curvispinosus | reverse complement strand
ATGAAAGATAAAACAGAAATTAGTATATGAGTTGCCATAAATAAGAAAATATTTTATAATTTTTTCAATATTTGTATCTTTTTATTAATATTTTATAATTTGTTCAATATTTGTGTATATATATATATTTTTTTTACGTCACTACGGATTATATAATTATGACAAAAAATATACGTAATTTTTATTTAAATCTACTTGAATATATTATGTTTCTTGCAAAAGGTATATTATTTATAAATTTCGTAATTTTGCATCGGATCTTTCCACTATAGGCTAGATCATCACAATCGCTATTTATTAAGCATGTTAATTATTAATTATTCTCTATCTTTCACAGGCAGACAGTAAAATCGGCCATTCAATACATTTTTTCTTATATTTTTTATAAATGCAAGTACTATAGTATAAAGTTTCAGAAATAGTCAATATTTTTTGCGTGCTTTAAAATATTAAAAAGCTTACTTATTTTAAAATGCAGATTTTTCATGCTTACTTTGTTTTGAAACACTACATCAAAATTACATTGTTACATGACGTTATAATAATTTTACTAATGTCTAGATATTACCTTAAACGTCTGGTCATAAGTATGATCAGCCAAATAGACGACATCCGTTAAATAGACGATATTTTACTATTTTCAATAGTGTTATTTTTTTATGAAAATTATAAGTTAAAATATTAAATTATTTTTTTCTGAAGCTTAACAAAAGCGCGATATTATTAAATAAAATCTGTCCAGTAGCATCGTCTTTTAAATAAATATATATGTCTATGACCCGTGTGTCTCATTATTGTATAATATGCGTAAAAATACAGACAAGGCATACAATTCACGGATACATATCTATCTATCTAAAAAATAATATTAATTACGTAAATTATATTGTTCGTCGAATAGCTATATATCTACATCTCGCGAGAGCAGATGTCAATTGTTTATGATTTCTTCGCGACGCTAACTGCAGCAAGCACGTGTAGGAATTATTTACAGTGTTTCGATAAAATTGTGCTCAGCAATTCTTATAACTGTATTTAAGTGTTGTAGTGTTACGCAGTGCAGTAAATATTTTAAGACTACATCTGAAAACAAGTAAGATTTTAACAGTTTGGTAATTTTAGGTACGTAAAAATGTCGACTACTCGTAAAGTCGGAAAGACTCATTCTAGTACTTGCATCTATAAGAACTGCGGTATAAAAAGCAGAGAAAATATATTAAATGTTCGATTTCATCGTCTGCCTGTAGAAGATAGAGAGCGATTAATAACATGGTTGGTAAATAGCGGTTGTGCTGATTATGCGGAAGAATCCGATGCAGAATTGCGAAAGTTCAGAATATGTAGTAGACATTTTCCAACAAATATGATATATCCAAGCGGAAGATTAAAAAAGAATGCGGAACCATTATTATATCCTGTCGATTTTGGTGATGATGAATCAATAGACGAGGATATGCCATGTCAGGAGCATTATGGGCAAATACGCATTTTAAAAAGAAAAATAACACATAAGAACGCTCAGATAAACCAATTAAAAAGATGTAATGACAAATCGAAACTCATGCTTAGAGCAAAACAAGCCGTAATTGTTCGTTTACGAAAAAAAATTATGGCAGGTAATTTACCAGACAACAGTATTTTGAATGCTTTATTACGAAGAGTGCAAGGTTTTCTTTTGACATTTTTAATAATGCAACTTTTTCACAAGGAAAGAACTGTGTATAATGACGAAGAAAAACAATTGACTAAAAAAATGCATTACACTTCGCCAAGTTTATATAGAAAAATGCGCGAGGAGTTCGGTTTTATATTACCTTCAGAAGGGACCATAAAAAATTGGTTTAATGTAGTAAATTTATGGCCTGGAATTTGTAGTACCGTGTTCAATTGTTTAAAAGCGAAGGTAAATTGCATGGACAATGACGAACGCAATTGTGTTTTACTTTTTGATGAAACAAAAATTAAAAAAGGTTTTGATTTTCACGAAAAACGACAAAAAATTGAAGGCTTTGAAGACTTGGGATCACTGGGACATAACACAACCGTAGCGACAAGTGTATTAGTTTTTATGGTACGAGGTTTGTTACATAATTGGAAGCAACCTGTAGCGTATTTTTTAACCGGTGGAGCTCTAAATAATACTCTTTTAACATCTGCATTAAATCAAGTTATAGAAGCAATATTAGATACGGGATTAAAAGTGCGTGCTATTGTTTGTGACCAAGGCACTAATAATCAAAGTGCTATAAAACATAAAATTTCTATAGATCGTCCTTATTTCATGCACGGACAACAAAAAATATATGCGATTTTTGACGTACCACATATTTACAAATCTATAAGAAATCAACTCTTAAAATATAATATTTTTTACGATGATAACAAAATAGCATCATGGAATGATATACGTTTATTATGGCGATTGGAAAATGATAAAGCGACAAGAGCTGCTTGCAAATTATCGGAAAAACATGTAAATCCAAATAATTTTGACAGAATGAAATGCCGTCTAGCTTTACAAGTATTCAGTCGCAGAGTGTCAGCAGCTTTATTAACTGCAGGAACAGCAGGAGGAATTGATACTGAAACTGTAATGCATACTGCTAAATTTTTTAGAATTCTGAATGACAGTTTTGATTCTTTAAACAGTCGCAGCTGTAATAGTCCAAATCCGAACGCTTGTGCTCTATCGCAAATTCGGCTTGATGTGGAAAATGATCTCAAACAATTATTAATAGATTGTTCTAAATGGCGCACTATTACAAATAATGGTCTCAAAATACCGCCATGTTTTGAAGGACTACAAATTAGTGTTAAATCTATTTTACAATTATGGGATGATTTGAAAACCGAAGGAGTAAAATTTTTCATGACTTCTAGAGTAAACCAAGATCCGTTGGAAAATCTATTTTCCATGACACGTATGTATGGTGGAACATATAATCAAAATCCAAGTGCAAAGGCTTTTCGACTATTATTACAAAAAAATATTGTATTAAATTTATCTAAGCCTGTACAATCTGCAAATTGTTTGGATGATGAAGATGAAATTTTATTTCAAAGTGTAACAAATACATCTGCATCTGCATCTGCATCTACATCTACATCTACATCTATTGATCAAATAACAGCTAACGACTTCGAAAGGGATGATGATGAAAATATATTGACGAATGTCGAAAAAATTGTTGTGGACGTATCAGATGTAGATAATGGGTGCGTTCAGCCGATACTCCGCTAGCATAGCAATCGTGAGCAGTCGCTCGTTTTCGCTCGTTTCCTCTCTTTTTAATCCATTGGGTCAAAAGAGAGGGAACGAGCGAAAACGAGCGACTGCTCACGATTGCTAGGCTAGCGGAGTATCGGCTGAACGCACCCAATGAAACTTTAGAAGCATCTGCTATTGAATATTTTGCAGGATTTGTTGCTAAAAAATGTGTCATAAAATCAAATTGTGAACAGTGTCGTGTCTCATTTATTGACACAAATCACGAACTGACAGACGCAAGACAAATATTAATATTTTTCCGAGCATATGAAACTAGTGATGGTCAGGAATTAGGACATTTATGTGCCCCTACAGCAGAGTTTTCATTTGTATTTAAACTAATGAATGCAGTATTTGATGCAGGTTATCCTAATATTAGAGGAAATTATAACATATTAGATACTCTGTTTCCATTGATGATACAAGCTGTACACATAAAGTATCCAGGTTGGTTTCAGCATGATACTTGCAGCATCCATCGAAAAAATCTTGCATATTATATGATAAAAGTTAAGATACATAAAGATGTAGTTTGGTTAGGACAGCGGCTAAGAGTTCCAAAAAATCGCCTTCAACGTAAACCTCCACAGAAATTGATAAATTTACAGAGTATGTAATAATATTAACTTCACATTTTACTCATCGCGGGATTTTGTGCGGATCGAGTAAAAAGATCGCAGTTTTTTGAGCAGAACAATTTATGAAAAGCACTCTCTCTCTCTCTCTCTCTTTCTATATATATATATATATATATATATTAATAAAAAGATACAAATATTAAAAAAATTATAAAATATCTTCTTATTTATGGCAACTCATATACTAATTTCTGTTTTATCTTTCAT
>NW_020226850.1:0-1010 GCF_003070985.1 Temnothorax curvispinosus | reverse complement strand
GAAAGAAGGTAATAATCTCTTGATATCTCTACCATAACCTCAAAATTGTACTTGATGTTTCTAATGTAACATTCATCCGGTTGCAATGCATCTACTTTTAATATACAAGGTGTCCGAAAAATCGCCTACTCCACTTCGGGAGGTGATTCGGGACCCAAAAACAAGCAAAAAAGTTCATACAAACATAGGTCCGGAAATGAACCGTTTCCGAGTTATAGCCACGTTGTGTCCCACGTTGCCGATGACGAGGTCCACATAGTGCGCTTCGTAGTTTTCGGTGTCTACGTGTATTAATACCTCGAATTCGATATCTACGTGTCCTACATTCAGATTTAAAGTTATTAATACACCTAGACACCAAAAACTACGAAACGCACTATGTGGACTTCGTCATCGGCAACCTGGGACACGTAGACATCGAATTCGAGGTATTATTACATCTAGACACCGAAAACTACGGAGCGCGTTATCTGGACCTTGTCATCAGCAACCTGGGACACCTAGACATCAATTTCAAGATATTAATACACGTAGACACCGACAACTACGGAGCGCACTATGTGGACCTCGTCATCGGCAACCTGGGACACCTTATAGACATCGAATTCAAGGTATTAATACACGTGGACACCGAAAACTACGGAGCTCACTCTCTAGACATTGTCATCAGCAACCTGGGACACCTAGACATCGAATTCAACGTACGATTACACCTGTACACCGAAAACTATGAAGCGCACTATCTGGATTTCGTCATCGGAAACCTGGGACACGTGGACATCAAATTCAAGGTATTAATACACGTAGACACCAAAAACTACGGAGCGCATTATGTGGACCTCATCATCGGCAACCTGGGACACCTAGACATCGAATTCAAATTACGATTACACCTGGACACCGAAAACTATGAAGCGCACTATCTGGATCCCGTCATCGGCAACCTGGGACACGTGGACATCGAATTCAAGGTATTAATACACGTAGACACCGAAAACTACGAAGCGCAC
>NW_020226849.1:0-3246 GCF_003070985.1 Temnothorax curvispinosus | reverse complement strand
TATATAATGATCTATATATGTCTATAGGCAGTTGTAGGAACTGACCTGAAAAAACTACCGTTTTATTATTTTTTTACATAAAGGCTTTGAAACTGCCAATAGATCTAAATGTTTATACAAGAAAACGTATAACTTATTATTTATAAGATAAGCTATATATATTGTATATATGTTTATAAAAATTTTTATTATAGTACCATCTGCTTAGTAAATATATAAAGTAAATATTTATTTTTTTAGTACATAAAATTTGTTAAATTCTTATTGACCTGAAAACTGCTATTCATTACTGATGCTGTACATACATAGACGTGACAACTACTACTTGAGCAAGAACTTTAATACCTTTAGCTTTCTACGTTCATTGTTGATCCAAATAACTCATAAACTCTTATTGAATGTTATGCTTTATATTTTGAAGTGCAAATGAAAATGCTTGTGTTATTCAGATAGCTGTAATTATTTTTCCACTATGCATTTAACAGAAATATATAAATTAATCAAAGTTTTTGTATGAAATTGTTTGTATTTTGTATGAAAAATAACAAGAGAAACGCTCTCCAGACATACAATCAAAGATCATTATATGTAAGGCAAATGAGAGCAAAACGCCATTGTCAAAGCGAGAGAATAAGTTTTAAATCTTTCGCTTTGACAACGGCGTTTCGTTCTCATTTGCCTCATATACATATAATGATCTTTGTTCGTTCGGTAGTTAGACGAACTATTAATTTTTGTTAATCATGTTGAAAGAAGAAGGCTGTACTGTTCCTGAAGTTCCATTGGCTGTCGTACGTCGTACCATCTACATGTCTTAGAATTTTATGATGAAAACGCCAAAATGAATTCGTTATTAGCGCTAAGTAACATATGTAATATTTACAGTTATTGCTGTTTGCAATAAACGTAATTAAGATAGTAAGTATACATATATTATTATTGAACAATAAATTTTGTTGTTTTTATCACACATTTGTGAGAGTAACGCACTTTCATGTATCTTAACCTAGTCAGGTTAAGGTAACACAATCACAATTTTCAATCATTACAAATGCCATGGAAACAATTATATTGTTTGGCTGCGTTTAATATATCCGATTTATTATATACATAATATATATTTTTTTGTATTAGTTGCTAAAAAAAGATTTTGTGTAACACATCAAAAAATGTTTAGACAACACAAAATTGTTATTGCATAATTTTCTAAGTGACATATCTGATTTTAAGTATTCTAGTTGGATTGGCGAAGAACATTTATTACAATAGATGTAAATTTATTTTATGATTCTTTTATACATTGGCAGTTTTATCATATAAAATCTAGAAATAAAATCAAGTATGAAAAAAAGTGCACTATTTATATTCGCTAGAAGACAATCAACCTTGTACAGATCATGATAGATCTTCTGGTGAAGGTGTTGGTCTCTGTGTTGGATCACAGGAGTACATATTGATCAAAATAAAAGTCCAATCCTCAGAAGTAATGCCTTTACATTATTATTTTATAACACAGTAATTTTTTAATTTGTAAAATAAACAATATACTATTATAGTTTTGATGATAAAACAGTTCATCTCGTAGCTGCAACTTTAAGACCTGAGACAACGTATGGTCAAACGAATTGTTGAGTTCATCCAGACATGAACTATATAGCGTATAATTTAACATGCGGAGATGTACACATTTCTACAGAACGTGCGGCGGGGAATACACGTATATCCTATCAAGATTTATTTAAAAAAGAGGGAAAGATGTACGAGAGCTCACGGGCAAAGTACCATCTGTTTGTTCAATCAACATTAATTATATTTTTGAAATTTTTATGTAAGAAATGTTTGTAGGATTTACTTGGACTAGAATTGGAAGCTCCCCTCACGTCTAATAAGATCACTTATGCATTGCCTATGTTAACGATAAAAGATGACAAGGATACTGGCATCGTAACTTCCGTCCCTTATGTGGCATTAGTCGATCACTTAATATGGTATTTGCAAATTAGTGTACCTAAAATCTATTTCTTTTTCAACTCGTAAGTCTTTCTTAACCTACTGTTGTAAGAAATTTAATTTTATCATATTAATTATACAAAATTTGCGAATAAAATCTTGCATTGAAACGTTAATACATAAGAATAAAATAAAAATTAAAGGTTTTTGCTTAGATATTTTTGAGCTAGATAACTATACCACCCAGTTATTATTAATTAGTTATTGTAATTTTATACCATTAGTTATTTTTAACCTTCCAAAAACATATTGCAGTGTAATATATTAATAAAATTATTTAAACAACGTAACATCAATTTTAATCTTATTTACTTTATTCCAAACTCATTAGGTCCATCTGCTTCAAAAATTCCTCTTTACAACAAATACGTTATTGTATAATAAGCCATGTAATACAATCTGACCTTTGAGACATTTTCGTGTTACCACTCTTATAATGTTATATCCAAGTCTTTATCTACGCTATGTGATTCTCTGTGGATATAGGTACTATTACGTTAAAGTCTTAGCAGTCTTATCGCAATTTCATTACAATCTTATCGAATATCGCAGAGTCTCTAGAAACGTGTAGCAATTAAATTATTGCTTAACATAGTATAAAAATAAAAAGGACTAAAACTTAATTTTATATATTGTAACTTACTATGGAATCCGCAAATAATTACTTAAGTTTTATTGCCTCTTTCAACTGATAGTTATTTCTTAAGTTAAAATTAGAAGAAACTTAATTTTAATCATTCATCTTAATTGTATAAAACATATTGCAATATATTAATAAAGTTAATTTCTCCTTGCAACAAATACGTTATTGTATAATAAGCCATGTAAATAATGAAATTTGACCTTTGAGACATTTTGTGTTACTACTCTTATAATGTTATATCCAAATCTCTTTATCTGTGATTCTCTGTAGACATAAGTACTATTATAAGTCTTCGCAATCTTATCGTAGTCTTATCACAATTTTATCGGTCTTATTGCAGTTTTATTACAATCTTATCGAGTATCGCAGAGAATTTTTTAGACATATCTAGCAACTAAATTATTGCTTAACATAATATAAAAATAAAAAAGACTAAAAACTTAATCTCATATATTATAACCTGAAACGGAATCCGCAAATAATTACATACATTCTATTGTCTCTTTTAACTGATAATTATTTCTCAACTTAAAATTATAAGAAACTTAATTTTTTAACCATTTTAATTGTATAAAATTTGTGTAAAAAGAAAT
>NW_020226848.1:0-5080 GCF_003070985.1 Temnothorax curvispinosus | reverse complement strand
GTTGTGTCGCTCTTAATTTTTCTTTTAGCTCTTGCGCGTAATCGTCATAAGTATACGTTGGTTTCGGTGGTTGCGACAGTGCCGTCGGTAGTGTCGCTCGGTGCCCGTATACTAATTCAAAGGGTGTAAACCCGGTCGCCGTGTGTGGCGTCGTGTTATACGCGAACATTGCGTATGGCGTCCATTCGTCCCAGTCTGTCTGGTCCGCGTTAATATAATGTCGCAAGTATTCGGCTAATGTTCTATGAGAGCGTTCCAATGCTCCATTACTCTCGGGATGGTAGGCCGTTGTTTGAATTTTTTCTATCTTCAGTAATTTACACGTGCTTTTAAATATCTCGCTAAGGAAATTCGTTCCTCTATCCGTCAGTATTTTGTCGGGGATACCGTATTCAAAGATAATCTTTGTGACGAATTCTTTCGCGATTGTATTTGCTTCTTGATTAGGTACGGGTATCGCCTTACTGAATTTCGATAAATTATCCTGAAACGTGAGGATATATTTATTTTCGTTTTCGGTCACCGTCAGTGGTCCTACTATATCTAGAGCACATTTTTCGAACGGTTTGTCCGTGGTGTCTGTTATTACTAAGGGTGCTTTATTTTTTCACGATAACTTGTTTTTCTGACATAGTTCGCATTTATTAATGTAATCTTCGACGTCTCGAGTTAATCCTCTCCAATTATGCGTTAACCTTATTCGGTTTATGGTGCGTTCCACACCCTGATGTCCTCCTACAGGTGCATCATGGTATTCGTATAATATACGTTGCTTCTCTTCTTCTGTGTATTTTCTTTCGCTCTCCTCTTCGTTATTCTCTTCCTTCTCTATCTTGTTGATATCTGTCGGCACATGTCGACTCAGCGCATCCGCGTTTCTATTCTCTTGACCGGCTTTGTGTACGATAGTGTAATCGTATTCTTCTAATTTCAATCTCCATCGGATTAGTCGTGATCCGGGGTCCTTTACGTTAAATAGCCAAACCAATGATTTATGGTCTGTCACTACGGTAAATTTTGTTCCATAAACGTATGGTCGGAAGTGTTTCACCGCCCATACTATCGCTAGTAATTCTTTTTTGGTAGTATTGTAATTTTGCTCGGCTTTAGATAGTACTCTGCTCGCATACGCCACGGGTTGATCTTGACTTATCTTTCCCTGTGACAGTATGGCTCCTATTGCGTAATCTGACGCGTCGGTCGTTACTACAAATTCTTGGGAGAAGTCCGGGTATTTTAATACCGGTGCTGTAGTTAGTTTTTCTTTAAGTATTTCAAATGCGTTTTGTTGTTTTGCGTTCCACTCGAATTTGATATCTTTTCTGGTCATTTTTGTGAGTGGCTTGGCGATTGCTGAAAAATCTTTAATAAATCTTCGATAATATCCGGCTAATCCTACGAAAGCCTGGATGTCCTTTACCTTTGTTGGTCTCGGAAAGCTTTTTACTGCTTCTAATTTTGAAGGGTCTGGCGAGATTCCGTTTTCTGTTATTACATGTCCAAGATACGTCACTTCTTTCCGAAGGAATTCGCATTTATCGGGCTGTAATTTCAAATTATATTTTCTCAGTCTTTTTAGCACTTCAATTAATCTCTTATTGTGCTCTTGTAAACTTGCTCCGTAAAGGCTTTTGTTTTTTCTCTTAATGTCTGTATTGTGTCGAGAACGCTGTTTTTTCTTTATCTTCTTCTTTCATCGGGATTTGATGATATCCCGAGACGAGGTCCAGCGTGGTAAAATATTTTGCTTTTCCCAGTTGGTCTAGGATATCGGTTATGTTTGGCAATGGGAAGGAATCTCCCTCCGTTAGGTCGTTTACAAACCGAAAATCTATTACCACTCTCAGTTTTAATTTTTCTGATGCGTCTCTTTTCTTCGGTACTACTAGCAACGGCGCATTCCACGGGCTCGTGCTAGGTCTAATAATTCCGTTTTTCACATCTCTTTCACTTGTCTATTTACTTCTTCCTTGTGCTTTTCTGGCAAACGGTACGGTCGAACGTTGACCGGTACGCTGCCCGCCTTCGTGGTAATCTTATGCGCGACGATATCAGTGCATGTCAGTGGTTCTCCTTCTACATGCAATACATCGCTGTAATCTCTGCAAATTTCCATAATGGTTTTCTTTTCTTCTTCGTTTAAGTGTTGCGTGCGTATCAATTTTTCGACTTTCTCGCTACGCGGCATTGTTTCTTCTGCCTTGACTACTTGGTTTACTTCTATTTCTTTTGCTTCTTCTTGCTCTAACTCTTCTAATGTTACTTGCGGCATTAGCATTTCGACTGTCTTCTCCGTCGTATTTAGTATGCTTGCCGGACATAGAAAGTTTTCTGGCATCACTAGGCAATTTCCTATGAACACTCCTGGCATTGTCTCTTCTGCCTGTATTATTCTTAGTGAATTTTTATCGGTCGCGACTTGTACTATTGTCTCGCTTCGCGGTTTCAAAACCATTTTCTTATACGGGTATAATTTTAATGTGCTATTCCCTATGCGTATTGCGCTCGACTCGTAACTATATGACGCTCGATGTTTCTTTATAAAATCTACGCCTAGTATTCCGTCGTATTCTATCGGAAAATCATCCTTGACGACATATATCGTGTGCTTGATCTTTCTATTTTTCAAGTCAATAGTTGCTGTAAGATTTCCAATTGTATGGGCTTTATGACCTGTTACTCCTGTAAGGGCCATTTTATCCTCTTCTATCATTGTTTCGCCTTTCAAATGTTTTACTTTTACTATTGATACGGCCGCTCCGGTATCGAACAGTAAATTTATTTTTTCGCGCTTCGCTTCTCGCATGGGCAGAGTGATTAGGTCCAGCCCTGCATGCTTTCGCGGCTTATTCGTCATGTGTGACACCTGATACTCTAACGCCGGTCGGCGCTGCTTTGTGTCCTCTTTATCTTCCTCATCGCTATTCGCGGCTGAATTACTGTCCTTTTTTCTCGGGCCATTCGTTTTCGAGTGAAAATTTTTATCTTGTCCTCGCGGATTATTAGGTTTGTTGTGATTCGTCCTTTCTTTATTTGGTCGACCATTTAACAACCAACATTCTTCGCGCATGTGTCCTGCCTTCTTGCAGTAATTGCAGACTTTATCTATCGCGTTTACGCGGGGTGTCCTATCGGGTTTCGGTAAGGAGAAACGGTTCGCATATCTATTGGTACGACATTCCCTTCCGAGATGCCCGTATTTTCCGCATTTTTGGCATTGTAATATCGATCGGTTATCGCGCGGTTGCGGCGAGTACGCATAATTATTTTTGGGACGCGGCGGAATTCCACTCGGCCCGTTTACTTTTTCCTCGGCGCTCGCTCCGGCAATCGCTTCTTGCAATGTTGCGAAATGCTGAGCTCGGACAAGTAACTTGATCTCGTCTCTCAATCCTAATTGAAAATTCTGTAATGCCTGTTGTTGAATCGTTTCTAATATAGTTCGCTTGCTTTCTATGGTGTGATTTCTTCCCTCTATCATGGAGTCGTATAGCTCCATCGCTAGCTTATCGGCTCTTAATCCGAATGCTCTTGCATTTTCTCTGGGTTTTTGCTTGAGTGTATTAAACTCTAGTTGTAAGTGTGTTGTGCTTTTGCGGCTCAAATAGCAAACTTCTAATTCCTTCTTTAGTTGTGCGAAATCTCTTATCTCTCGCGTTTGAAAATCTATCATCGCTCTTCCTTTTAGCTTTGTGCATAGCACTGCTTCTAATATCGTTCCTTCTTCCATAGGATTTATGTTTTTTATTGCATATATGACGCGGTGCTTAAGAATTCTTGTAATTTACTCGAGGTTCCGTCGAACTCGGGTATCATGTCTCGTGCTTCTTTTAAACGTAGATATTCGATTGCGCGCTCCGCTTGGTTCCGAATATCGTATGACGTTCTTCCGTACGTTACTTCGAACGGGAGGTTACTTGGCTCGCGTCTCGCGTGAAATTCGCGGCGTTCAGGATTCGCCGTTTCTAGTTGATTTACGCGATCTTGTAAGTTGCGGATTCCGTTTAATATCTCGTCGAGAATGGAATCTCTATTGTCTCGCAGCGGTCCGGCCCGTGCGGGTATCCGATTACGGTGATTCGCCGGGGTGCCTCTTTGTGATAGCACTCGATTAAGACGGTTTATTTCTTCGTCTACTTCCTCTGGGGTTATCGGCGCGTTGTCATTTACGTTATTCGCGTCGGGGTTGCTATTTGTTGCTTCCGCCATCTCGATTACGTTCACGTGTCTCAGGGCAGAATAATATTCTTGCGGGTCAAATACGCTGCTATCATACGAGGTCAATGAAAACTCTCGTCTGTGTGTTTGCCTACTGATCGTACTGTTTGCGTCTTCGGATTGTGCGTGCGCGTGTGAGGGGTGGAGTCTATTTTCGTCGGGGCAGTTATTTTGTCCTATTACTCTCGCGTCTGAAATTATAAAGGAATCGTCGATTTGTTCGCGTTCGATTACGCTGTTCGGGTGTAATTCCGGTTCTGATTCGCTTTCGCTTGAGTAGTATTCGTCTAAATTTCTACGCACGGTTTCGCGATTATCGCTTACGCCTTCTTCGGTCGTTTGCACGGGGCTTAACGGTCTATTTCTACGCGCTCGTCGTGACGTCTCGTTATGGAGCCACGATTGGTTTAGTTCCGCAGGTGGATTTTCGTTTTCCGACATCTACGGTGATTGCGCTTTACATAATTTGCTTAATCGACTTACATTACGGTCGCTAGTGCTCGTGCCGCCTTATCTGTCGGTGAGCCTCCGTTGAGGTAGGTCGGCGCCTTCTTGGGTTACGCTGCTCGCTTGTCCCTCGTCGGCCGCTACCGTGTTGTCCGCTGTTTTTGAATCTGGCTGCCTGTGTCTCCGTTGAGGATGTTGCACTGCCTCACTGATTCACTTATTTTTCTGTTTCAGCTGCCGTTCCCGTCCTGCCAATGGATCCCTCACGCTGCCACCATTCATTGACCTTCTTAATACTATTTGTTATTATATTAATTGGGGCCGCAACACTTGATTCTTACGGTTATGAAAAAATGAGACGCACAGATGGATATTTAAGGACGCAAAGTTATATATAATACTGCCAGGAATGAAA
>NW_020226847.1:0-4138 GCF_003070985.1 Temnothorax curvispinosus | reverse complement strand
TGTACGGAAATACTTTTGCAAAAACCTAAATCTGTATGCTGTCAAGCAATAACATACTCTAATTATAAATCAAACCATACTTTAAAATTCATGACAGGTGTTACACCAGCTGGAACAATTTCATTCGTAAGTCGTTGCTATGGAGGTCGATTTTCGGACAAAGCAATTTTTGAACAAAGTAACTTGTTTAGTTTGCTAGAAAAAGGTGATAGAATAATGATTGATAGAGGATTTTTTATAGATGCACAATACAAAGAACATGATATTCAAATCTTTAGGCCTTCATTCTTAAAAAATAAGAGTCAGTTATCAGCAGAAGAAGCACTTCTTAGCCAACAAATAGCAAAAGCGAGAGTTCATATTGAACGCGCAGTAATCAGAGGCTGAAAGTATTTAATATATTGAAAGGTAGGTTTCCCATTAGTTTAGTACATCTTTGTGAAGATATTTTTATAATTATTTGTGGTCTTGTAAACGTATGTTCACCTATTTTAAACGACGATAAGTTTCCTGTGTAAAAATAAATGTTTACATACTACAAATAAATTGATACAAATGTTTGAAACAAGAATCATTTATTATTTTTTTCGAATATACATACAAAATGTAGCATTTGCTGGAAATAAACACGTTTTAAGGTATATACTAAATCAGTCACATATTCTTCGTCAACCGGAACAGGAATGATTAAAAAAGTATTGTCGAAGGATGCAAAAATCATGAAATCAATGACTTGAACATTCATTATAGCCATGCATAATTGAACTTGCGCGTAGTACATGTGGCGTTTTTTTAAAGTACAATTTTCATCGAGATATTTTAACTTCGGAACCACATCATCAATGTTATGATCTTTTCCATGAAAGGGACATTTTATTTCAATTAATTTTAATATATTTTTATTTTCATCCAAAATAACACCATCTGGGGAACATGCCAACCACGGGTTATTATTAGAAACTACCAAGCCACATTGGTGCACTTTCAGTTGATAATTATTCTCATATACTTCGCGAGCAATTGGTTCGTTTTGTATTCCGTGTTGTACATATTTATTGGAGTGTTCTTTTGGATAAAAATAATTTAAACTTTTTCTTTCCCAGTTGGGTTTCTTATTATTCGCGTATGTGTACAACTCATAACACCGAAAACTTGTGATCCTAAATTTACGCTCTTCTTTCCATGTGGCAAATGATCTTACACTATCTATGCAAATCTGTCTGTAATCTCCACGTAGTTTATGTGTTGTGTTTTGACAGCACTCTTTAAGGGTCCCTACATCTAATTTTGATAAATTTTTCATCAATTCTGAAGTATTTGCCCGGCTTATAATTACGTCTATATTATTCATGCAATCGTGGGAGACACTGTTATCATGCAGTTCTATTTCATCATGTCTTCCATACCTAATTAAACATAAAATAAATAAATAAGAATAACAATGTATAAATAATAATAATAATTTATTCCTTCGTTATCTATAATCAAATGTATAAAAACAAATTGTAAAAAAAATTGTAAAATTACTTTTTATTGAAATTCATTCACATATTTGTATATACAGTAAATCCATTCGTATAATTAAATGTATAAAAATAAATTGATAAAAAAATTGTGTACAATGATAACAACTCTAGACCAACTTACAAATGTTTTTTGATAGCACTTGATGAGAGTGAAAGCCAATTTTGATTAATCTCCTCCCTTTCTTCTGCAGACACATTAACTACATTTGCTTTTATTTTTTGCATGCAAGGGTGATCCAGTAAAGGCATCGGTTCATACTGTTGCAATGCTTCTTTGGTTTTCTTTTTCCAGGAGCACTCGACATCAGTGCATGACAGTTCGTCAAGCTTCGAAAGTTCGACTCTTAAAATATAAAGAAAAATGAAACATTAAAATAGAGAAAAACTAAATTATGCTTTAATTAATCCTCTTAGAATAATTTTTTAAATTGCATGCAAATTGACAGTTATATATGCGATAAACTGATTATATTTTAAAACTTTCTATTCATTAATGTTAGAAAAAATATTAGTTGTCAAAGTCATAAGTATATACTATAAACTTTACTTACACTACATGTATATCATACAAAAGCTTATTATTATAAAAAATTATAAGATTCAACTTACATAAAAAACATATGTACCTTTGACAAAACATGAGTGCTGCAATCACATGTTTACATCGTCCGCTGTTTCCTGCTTTGCAGGAGCAGCACATTTTTACAATTTCTCCATTAGTTGAGATGCTTCCTTCAATCTTGTGAGGAATTCCGCTTTTCAAGCTAGATGTTTGCAAACATCTTGCAATTAATTGTATCATTCCTTCTTTGGTTTGTGGTAAACGACCACAAGATACGAGATGTCCAGCTTGTAGTAATTTCTCTCCTTCCATGATATTTCGAGACGACAAAGTTGAGTCTGCATATCTGCAGATTTCTAACAATGTTAGAAACATGATTCACTTTTACTTTACACTGATTTATGGTTTAACTTTAATTTATGGTTAAACTGAGTGGGCACACATATGTCTCGCGTGTTGACGAGCCGGCTTATGGCCGCCATATTGGCTAGCTGACGTCATCATGCCCGTTCCCAATACTGGGATGCATTTGAGTATACGCGTATTTTACGCATACACATATGTATAGAGTATCTAGTAATTAGCGAATATGTAAAGACAGCATGCTTTCATTATGATATAAAAACTTAACAAAAATTCGTGAAATCCACTAAAAAAGACATTAAAAATGTAAAAAAAAAAACGCCAAGTATAATTCACGCAAAATAATTTTATAAATAATATTAGAAAATATTTATTTAAAAAATACAAAAAAATAAATATAATGGCATGAAAAAGAAGTGAAATCAAAATATTATTCCAAGTATATTTATTAGAATAAGTAATATTTCGCAAGATATATATTTTGTGCGTGAATTGAAGGAATATTAATTAATACGTCTGAGCGAATGAGCGCATGAGAAGCGGTAGGCCGGATGCGCGTGTGGTATATTTCGTACGTGAATTAAAGGAATACAATATTTTATAAACTATCTCTCAAAATTGCAGTAGACCTAACATAGGATGCAGAAGACATTTAAAATGTATGAAATACAACAGCATAATAAAATAAAAATATAGAATACAATAGATAGCGTAACGAGAGGGTGCAGAAATTGAAAAGGGTTTAGTTACATCGATAATAAGCAGAGACAATAATCGAAGATGGACATAATCTCCAGCAGCCAAGGATCCTGCGCCAAGTATACGCGGAGCGAGACCGACCGTGACTCTTTTACGCGACGTGACGATTTGCGAGTACTCGAGATGTTGAGATCTCATATAACGAGTGAACGGATCAAGTCCTAAGTAGGCTTGATCGATAGCTTGGGGTCGGTTTCGAGAAAGTATCTCGTATAATATTTTTCGCTACGTGCCCTACGAGCGGAGATATTGCGACGCAAAGTCGAAATGTGAAAATTTTATATTAAGAAACTACTTCTTCTACGTCCATCGTCTCTCATTGGTGGAGAAAAATCCTTTTCATTTTTTCGACACTGGCGGTGCTAGTATCGCTATTTTCGATATCGCGCGCGCATTTTAAAATCAAATATTGTAAAATCAAATAAAATAAAATCAAATACGGTAAATTACGATAAAATAAAATAAAAAACGGTAAAATAAATTAAAATAAAACCAAATACGATAAAATACGGTGAAAAAAAATCAAATAAAATGGAATAAAATCAAATACGATAAAATAAAATAAAATAAAATAAAATACAGTAAAATACGATCAAATAAAATAAAAAACGCTAAAATAAATTAAAATAAAACCAAATACGGTGAAATAAAATCAAAAATACGGTAGAATACGATAAAATAAAACCAAATACGTTAAAATATGGTGAAATAAAATCAAATAGAGTAAAATAAATTAAAATCAAATCAAATACGGTAAAATAAAATAAAATAAAATCAAATACGGTAAGATGCAGCGAAATAAAATCAAATACGGTAAAATATGGTGAAATAAAATCAAATACAGTAAAATAAAATAAAATAAAATACAGTAAAATACGATAAAATAAAATCAAAAACGCTAAAATAAATTAAAATAAAACCAAATACG
>NW_020226846.1:2361-2588 GCF_003070985.1 Temnothorax curvispinosus | reverse complement strand
CCAGTGATGGTAGAAATGGGATCCTGCGCGCGCATGCGCATACTCAGATGTTTCAACCGCGTACATACGTTAACGGTCCGATGGGCGCTACAGGCACGAACAGGCGCAGAGTTTTGGCGGGCAGATAGGAGCCATGAAAGGACGTGAGAAGGTAAGTAAATAATGTAATATTTATAGCAATAGTAGTAGTAGTAGTAGTAGTAGTAGTAGTAGTAGTAGTAGTAGTA
>NW_020226846.1:0-2351 GCF_003070985.1 Temnothorax curvispinosus | reverse complement strand
TCACTTTCACCTAAAGATAAAATAAAACGCGCCGAAATAAAATTATCAGCCCTTTTTGCAGAACATAACACCAGTTTTCAACTTTTAGACCATTTAATTCCTTTATTAAAAGATATTAACTTAGATCCCGAACTTATGCAATCTCTTTGTCTAGGCCGTAAGAAATGTCAACAAATTATCAAACATGTAATTGCAAAACGCGAAACAGAAGAACTTACTAAAATTTTACAGACACATAAATTTTCAATTTTACTTGATGAAAGTACAGATATTGCAGATACAAAACTGCTTTGTTTATTGGTTAAATATGTTTCGCCTACAGATAAAAAAAATAAAACAAAATTATTTCATTTAATATCATTAGATGCTAAAGATTGTACAGCAAGTAAACTTTTTGAAACCTTTAAAATATTATTTGAAACAAAAGAAATTCCTTTAAAAAACATTGTTGGTATGGCTTGTGATAATGCTTTTGTTATGACTGGAGCTAATAATTCGTTTTTCTCTCGTTTAAAAACCGAAGCACCGGGTTTAATATTACTGAATTGCATCTGCCATTCATCTGCAATCATAGCCAGTAAAGCTTGTGAACAATTACCAAAATCGTGTGAACATTTAATTAGAGCTGTTGCTACATACATGTCCGGTAGTGCGAAGAGATGCGCAATTTTGGGCGAGTTTCAAGATTTTTTTAACGTTGAGAGACGAAAAATTCTTAAATTATCAACCACAAGATGGTTAGTGTTGCATAAATGTGTCGTAAGACTTCTCGATAACTGGGAAGTATTAAAACATTATTTTATGGTAGCCGTGCTGGAAGATAAATCACAATCCGCAGAAACTATTTTAACAGATTTGAATGATAACACAATCAAAGCATCTATATTATTTTTAAAATATTCCTTAAATTTCTTTAATTTTTTTAATGCTTTTTTTCAATCACGTGAACTTTTAATTCATAAATTATTTGTTAATTGCCAGACATTAGTTTCTCAGATAGCTATCAATTTTATTACACCTGAGGCTTTGGATAATATCTCTTCACTTAATTTAGACGATGATACAAACATCCAAACTGTATATCTAGGATCCGACTGTGAAAAGTTTTTAAAAACAGAATGTGTAGACGTCGCGCAAGAAATTCGTGTTAGATGTTTGCAATTTTACAAAACGGCACTTAAAGAAATGCTTAAACGTTTTCCAACTAAAGATACTTTTTTCGAAAGTATAAAGTTATAACGAAAGTAGAATTAAAGTTAGAGATCTCTCGCATATTGCAGCACGATTCGAAGGTGTCAATTTTTATAATTTAGACTTTGAGTGGACAATTTTACCATCTAGATTTAGCAACGAAGAAAAGATTCAATTAGCTTCTTTGGAAATTGATGAAATGTGGAAACAAATATTAGACCGTAAAGATTTTAATGGACAAAAATTATTTCCAGCTTTAGAATTATTAATTGAAATAATATTTTCTTTACCTCATTCTAATGCCGAAGCTGAACGCATATTTTTAATGGTTACGGATATGAAAACTAAAAAGCAAAATCGATTATTAAATGATGCTGTTTCCGCTATGTGTATAATCCGATCAAATTTTCAAGCCGAAAATATTAATTGTGTAACTTTTCAAGTCGATCCTACACATTTAAAATTACACAATAGTCAAAATTTGTATTCTTATGTTAAAAAAACACGTGATAGTGCTTAAATTTATTTATTTTTTGCATATTTTTTCTTTTTTTTGTGCAATAATCAAATTAGGTACATCTAGCCGAGATTTTCCTACTTATTGCTAGTCCTAATAATATTATCGTATTATATTGTACTAATAATTGTTTTGTTTTACAGATTATATTTATTCCATACGTAATATTATTATCTGGTGTTTTTTCAGTTTCGTTATAGATAAAATATGTAATTAATACAAGATATAATTCCTTTTTATTTGTTTTTAATTATATGTATTTGATTCTCAAGTAATGATTATTTTACATATCAATTTTATATTTTAATTTGATTTGATAAACGTTTTATTTTGTACTTCTGTTATGTATGAAGGTACTGGTAAGGTTTTTGGCAGTTTTCCTTACCCTTGCAACAAATGTTGGTACTCATTGAATAACTTCTGCCACATAAATTATTTGTTTTAAATTATACAAAACTTGTGTGTTTCTTTTTTACCTTCCCTTTTCAGAGCTTTTATTATTATAAAAGAATGTTCTAAGAAAGAAAGAATATTATGTATAAAAATAAATAAATTTTTTTTTTTAATTTTTATACGTTACACATTACATTTATTTATATGTTTTACTAATTATATTAATTATTTATAATGAGGAAATATTTTT
>NW_020226845.1:0-10350 GCF_003070985.1 Temnothorax curvispinosus | reverse complement strand
GGCGAGCTCGGATACTATAACGATTATTCAAACCGTGTGATGTATAACTGCAATTTGATCTCGAGACAGAATGGGGATTTGTGTGTGCGAGTACGGATGCATTTTCGAGAAGTCTGAGTTGGGTTACATGGATTTTGGTAATTACGGTCAGAACGAGAAAGAGAGAGAGGGGGAGGGGGAGGGTAAAGCTAATGTAAGCAGAATTATGTGTATTGAAGATATGCGTATATGCGAGTTCCGCAATGAAAGCGGATACTACGAAATTCTGCGAATGATTGATAGATATACCAATGTCCTGTTGTGCCATTGCGTGTATAAATTGACCATAATAATACCATTGTTACGGGAATTAGGGCACGCAGTACATTAACGCAATATGTATCCAATTATACCACTGTGTGTATTAGGTGAAGTATGATACGCTGGACACACATGGATACGGTGATGTCTCGTAACTGTTCCGTCGAACATTGTTCCTTAATACAAAAGTTGTTTTTGTTCGACCCAACTGGCCAAATAATAAATATATTTAAAATTCACAACAACAATTGTTCCTTAAAATACTGTTTCATCACAATTTATCGCCTATATGATATTACTCTGTTAGAAGTTTTAAGAAAAGCTCTCTGTTTAAATTAATGTGCAATCTTGTTGCGTACGAATTAAAAAACACTATATCTGATTCAGATTACATTAATTGAAAAATTTGAATTGGCATTTATGTTTATAATATAGACGCGACATATAAAACAAATTTTAATAGAGATATGTCACACGATTTAATTAAGATATTATTCTACTTTGCTCTCCTTCACGTACAGTTCAATGCATTTGATTTTAATATAGGGGGTGACTCGATATTAAATCGAGATACAGAGCTAGAACAACATTAGCTGATCCAATATTCCTATTGGAATTGCCATGTTTGTAGCGGACTAAATATCTGAGTATATCGTGTTTACGATTGCAAAATTAAATGGACGGAAGTGCAGCCGACTCTGAAGCTGGCTAATCCGTTGTAACTTCCGGGGGAGCGTGTATCACTTTTGACCGTGTAGCAGTGAGGAGAGAGATTGCAATGCATATATTAAACTGGGTATCTATCACTTTACGATTGCAATATCATGGTAACTAATTTTTTGCCCGGCAGCCTCGCGCCCTATTTTCGCTTCTTCGTCATTTTTCCGTAATTCCGTCCCGTGAAAAGTAATCTCTGCAGCGCGATATCCCCGATGCGTTTCTAATTTTACGATCTCGCGCGGCATAATTAAAATTTTTTAACGGACAGAGGATACTTTCCATAAAACAAACGCATATTTTATTTAACACTTGACTGTGCACGTACGTGTGTGATGTGCAGGGTATTATAACTTCCGAGTTTCTCTCCCCATTAATCTCTCCAGCGATATGCCAACACGAAGTCTGTCAATATTCAACAAATCACTCAATATTCTGCCGTCGAGATACAAAGTGACTTAGAAATATCGTCATGCTTTTTCACTATATCGTAGTCAGTTTTCTTTCCAGCAGAAAATTTAATTGAACATTACTTTCTCGCAACTTTTGAACGCTCAGCTCAATGCGAGATTTCTCGGGCGGAAAACGCGGTAGGCTTTAAACGAAGCCAGTGAACCTTTACAATTTCATTATTCGTATGGCGAATTCGATAAATATTCCGTTACAGGGGTTTCTCTTTGTATCCGCAAAGCTCGCGTTTCAGTCCTTGTTAGCGCAGACACGTCAATTCGCGTTTTCTTTTTGCTCGCTCCGCGAATGTTGCTTCCTCCCGATTCGTCGCGGATTTCAAGGCTACGGCAATAATCTCATATCACGAGTCTCTCTCTCTCCAGGAACGCCGGGCGTATCCAACGCCCGTTATTCAACACGGGGCCATATTTATTGAATTTGGGATCGGGGGGACCGTGGGGTGCGCATCCGGCGCGCGCGTATGGCTCTTTCGAGAAGTAAAAAATAAACACCGAGAAGAGACTCTCGCTCGATTCCGCGTCCCTTCTTGTCTATTTGTCCCCTCCGGTCCCCCCTCCCTTCCTCCCTGCCATCCTTCTCCCTGTACCCAGCGCTCTGTCTCTCCTCGGAACGATCCCGGGGTTAGGCTCTCGTACTCTCGAGGCTCACCCCTTAATTCGAAGCGGCGAAGCGTTGCCCCGGAGTCCCGGTATCGCGGAGAGGCCGCGTAGCCGAAATCAAAAACGTCGGAGGGTAAAACCACCCTCTAAAATCGTTTCGAATCGATAAGGGACGCCACCAGTGCTCGCGCGGCCCCCCGCACGCGCGTCCCGCGGTCCGGATTTTTTGCAGGCTGGGCGGGACGGGAGGGGGGTGGGCCGCATCGCGGCGAAAAATGTAATCGGATTTAATTGGATCGGCGATCGCGAAGGAGCACCCTTGTTTATTTTCGAGAGACACGCTGCCTCGGCCGCGCGCGGGCAAGAGTGAGCGCGATAAAGGAAGCGCCCGCGGGAGCTGCGGTTCTCGTCGTTATCAGCGAGCACGATTCTTTTCGCGCTGCAGCTGAATTTCAATTTCGCGATTAGTTCGAGATTTTAATGGCGTCCTTCCGGCAATTATTGTTTGTCCAAGATTCACTGGTTCTAAATTAATTTCCGAAATAAGACATCCAATTACAAATATGTGTTCATACGCTTTTTGTTCTTATAACTTTATTCCGCAAAGTTTATAAAGAATTAATTTACAGCGAATCAGCTGACAGATCGCGTCAGAGAAACAAATTTTTAATCGATATCGTATGAAGCATAATTTAGTTGATATTAAATTATGTTCCGTGAGCTATTTTGTTTTCTTTCGGAAATTAAAAATGATATTGATAGAATGAAAGAATATTGCGATATATAGCCACGAAGTCAAGGCATTCATATTTCGGTGTCTGTTTTCGAAGGGCAAATAAGCTGAGAAAATTAGAGTTTACATTTAATCAAATATAATCGCCAATTCAAAATATTTGATCCGTTTCTGATTCAAATTAATTAAATAATTGACTCGCAGCGAACCATAACTAACCGCTCTCTGCATTAGTTAACGCAACGCGCTTTCCGCAATTGGAAATCGCGGGAAAAGGGCGAAACAGCGAATTGTGTTGGTTCAACGATAACTACGATTAGAAAACGCGAATCCAGGCAATTAATTATGGCGACAGCTATGTCGCGCGTTGTGCAAAATGCGAAATTGGCCATCAGGAGACAATAATCATGCGAAAATAATTGTGATACGCCACTTTCGAACGATCGAGTCGACCATTCTCCGCGTCGATCGGTTCCGGCTACGCGTTTCGACGCGATCGGTCATCCGTGAGCAGATTACCCCGCGCGTGGAATTCCCGCAGATTGTCGCGCGAGCCGATTCTCCTTCGTCGTACAATAATTCTCTCGCGCCACTTCGACATTGCGCTTTCACGCGTGTAGATAATCGTCGGTCGATCCGCCCGCTTTAAAACGACGAGCATACATATGTACATCGTGGAAAAATGTTAGTAACTTTGATTAAGTCGATTAATAATCAAAGTACGCGAGCGTACTATTTTTTCAGTAAATTTCACGAAGAAAGTTCGCGTAAAGCGCGGAATGTGTTTGCGAACACGGCGTATCGATGTTCCCTATGTTATTCTGGCGCAAATCGAAAAACTCCCGGTTTGCGCATGAGTAATTAACCGATACTAAATAGAAGTCGAATCGATGCGCCCTGTTTGCACGTGCGAAATGCATAATATTTAGATTGAAGAATTCGTATTAAACTCAGTTTGAACTCGTTTATTTCAGGCGAATAAAAGTTGGAATAATCCCTTGGGACAAGATATACGGGAATATCACGTCGAGTAATGCATTTTAGCAATTGAATTTCCCTTAACATACGGACGATCTTTGTAAAGAGACACTTTTTATAATTTCACAGTATAATAATTCTATTGGTGTTAGTGATATCATTCTCCTGGGAGTCCTGGGAACGCGAAAATTAATCTATCAGATAAAACAATTATATCGCCAGCCCTTGTTTTTCGAGCCGGTAATTTCAGTCCATCCCTGTCAGAAGTATTTGCATCTCCCCTACAGACGCGTCTACCCGGATTATCGCGCGCAAAACGTTTTCCGTTTCCCCTTCGTTTCGCCGCCGATATATGTCCCACGTATATACGTGCGTGCATGCGTGCGTGCGAAACGTCAACCGCGCGCTAAATAAAAAATCTCACCGCGTTACGGCGTGTTACGTATACGAAGAAATGTCACCATTAATTACCGCGGTTAATTAATTTCAGACACGAGAGAAACTGCGCGCGATCTGGCGCCAATTTGGGCTCGGGGTCGGCATTCTCTCCGTACTTCCCCCTTTCACTCCCCGGATATCGGTTATCTTTGATTGACTCGTTTCACGTTGTATATCGAAAGAAAAAAACGCTACCTATTAATTAATACGTGCCGCGAGCCAGGTAATTTCTCTCCGTACAAAATTGCGCGAAGTGGCACATACTTGATGAACCGTCGATCGCTTCGTATTTTCGATGTAAAGGATTGATAACCCGCGATCGGCCATTTTCCCAATTTACAATAATCGGAAAGATATTTGGCAAGATATAAGGTGGCTGTTTCTCTTCTAACTAGAACAATAGGGGAAAAAAGTGAAACGGATAATTTAAAATTATTGAAGGAGAAAAATTTATAATCCTTATTTACATTTCCGTATAGTATACTTTTAGATATTTTTGAGTAGCAGTAGTTAAAAGATATCTTGACACATCTCTTGTCGTGAAGAAAATTGTATTCGTTGGAAACAAAGTTACAATAATGTTCCATTTAACGATTTTTCATGATACGTTCGATGGGAAACTATAGCAGGAGTAATTTCGCGAGTGGGCGTAATTGGCAGTGGAATGAAGATAATTGAAAATGGGACCGCTGCTCAGGAACGATTGCACGCAACAATTATCTTTTAAGCAGTTCAGTTAAGATAATAAGAGGCGAGAGCGATGCTCCGGTTAAAAAGCTATTCAATTTGAAGCAATTGTTTATCGTACGATACTATAAAACATGGAAGAGCTTAGGATGATTAATACCTTGCTAGAGCCCTAACGAAAGAAATGGGGCCGCGTGCTCACGTCGGAATTACGAAATCTAATTACGTCTCCGTGAGATTGTAACACTTTTATATTGGCTGTGAAGCGTTAATAAAATATATACCTTTACGGCCGTACTATAGCGTTTCACTATAACGCACTTCATTACATTGATCGTTCCTCCAACAACCCCGCGTAGAACAAACATGATAGCAGAAATGATAGCTTTAACTGGTCTCGACAAACTCATGGGAAAAATTGACAGTCGATTATAGTTGCCTCTGTAATGTATCTTGTGACAAGCTCGATTCCCATTATATGCAGAATATTTTCTACCTTCTTCTTTTTCTAGCTATTTAAAATGAAGCATTTTAATCTTTGTTTTATTTCAAGTTACTCAAAAGAATTTATTGTATTCTTGCACTTATTAATTATTATAATGATTTTAATATAACTCCTTATTTTTTAAACTTATTAACATAAGTTTCAGACAATATTATATTGTTATATTGAATTTATTGACTGCTTTCTTACCTTTTTTACATAGAACAAAATTGTGAGTAAAATTTCAGTGTAAAAAATAAATGTTACATAAGTAAATTTAATAAATATAGGTAAATTTATGATGAATAGGAGAAATTAACTTTGTTTAAATAATAAGAAACTTTGCTCAGCTAGTATGCGCACAAAAGAATCAGAAATGTGTGAGGCTTATTCGAGAATTCTGAAAAGCTTCATTCACGATTGATTGACGATACCTGACACTCTATATTGATTGTTCTTCTGGCTGCATGCGTGCAAGTTTCATATACGTGCGGAAGCTCGACACTTTAGTCTGAGTTCGTCTGAATTTAATACCAGAAGCCTAGCAACTACATGGGGCAACTCTAATGGAGCGATTAATTAACGCACAAACGGCACTAAATTTTGCGATAGCCGTAATTTTCCTTCGCGCGGTGATGTTAACTTAATACAAACGGGGATGCGAGGTGGTTTAGGCATATACACCGGCCGGTTTCTCTCCGTAACGTATAAGGCTCGCTCTCGAGGCGCGCGGCGTTAATTTGACGCGGCGTGCCGCGGCGCCCGTTTACCGCAATGAGTTATGTTCTCGGGGGCACGTTTATGCGACTCGTGCAGTTACACGCGCGGCACGGCGCGACGGGTGCAGCCAGCCCGCGTGTGCTTTTCTTCCCCCTTTCCTCTTCCCCCCTCTCACTCTCTCTCTTTCTCGTCCCTCCGTATATGAGAACCCTCGGACTCCCGCGACATTAAGCCGACCTCGATGGCGATTTTACGGCGTTTTTTGCGATGTCAGGTGCCCCCCCCTCGGGTGAGCGTATTGTACGCAAGATTTTACAACGCGTTTTAGGACGTTATTTGCGTCACGGTGCCTTTGCGGTCGGAGAGCGATATGGGCGGATATCTCCGCGGAATGTCCACGTGAAGTCCATGTAAACGGCAATTACGGGAATTTATCGCTCCTCTTACGCATTTTATTTAGTCGCGAATTAAGGCGTACGATGACGTAATATGATGTGATATAAGTCGGATTTAGAAGGGACGAGAATGATGTACTTCCGGATTTTCGTGTTATATATCGACGAGAGCGACAGCAAATGTGACAAAGTGCTTTTTTATTAATAATTTTTTAAAAGTTGATTAATAAAAGGATCGTTTGGATATCAACTTATGTGTGAAATATTACATATTTCTATTTTTTATACGTAAAGCCTAAAATTTATATTCTTATCTAGATTTACCGCTCACTTTTCATTCATCATTGATTTGCGGTAATATTGTATATGCGAATTAACGAACAAACATATAACGCAACTAATCTTCCATTTTATTCAACGTACTTCCTCCAGTCTGTACCGGGTATAAAACACCACATCTTCCGTCTCGATCGCGAGCACTTTAGCACAAGCACAAAAAGGTCGATCCGTTTTCACGCGATAATCTGGTCCGGACGGGAAGAAGCTGCGGGGAACGTGGGTGGGCCCCCGTTGTCTTCGGGTCCTCTCCCGCCCTCCTGAGCTCTCTGACATTCATCGCGCTCCTCCTCGCGGGAAGTTATGCGAATTTGTTCCACGTCGCGGCGCGGGGGCACTCGACGATTTTATTACGGGGATCCTTTTCCAATTAAGCGGTCGCTATGGTGATGGCCGTCCGCCGCGGAGTGCTCGCCAGGAGTGCACGTTGCGTTCACTGCGGAGTGCGGACGCGGGGCCGAGCCGAGGCAAAAAAGCTGAAAGGGAGATGGCGATGTGGCGAGTCCTCACCCTTCTAGCTCCTTCGTATCGCGACTCCTCTTGAAAAAGAGAGGAACGGCAGCGAGAGGCGCGGGAGGAGGAGGAGGACGGTAAAGTGGATACCGCGAGATTACAAAACAGGTCGCTGCCGGTGTTTCGCCAGCAGCAGCCAGTATTGCTGACTACCGCCTTTGTGCACTTTGCTCTACTAATTGCATCGGGGGATCTTCTTAAACGTGTATCCGTCAGTTACCTCTTGCTCTTAGTCACGTCGCGATTTACACGGCGATAACGTCGGCGAAAATTTCTTAATTTCGAGCTTTTTTTTCTTCTTTTAAGTAAGGGAGATCGCGACACGGTTGAACATATTGTGGAATGAGTTTGCGAATGCTCTCTCTCTCTCTCTTTCTCTCTTTCGGGCGACGCGAACGACACTTTTACGCTCGCGTTCGGATCCCTTGAGATTCCTCTTGAGAGCAAGAAGTCTCTCGAATAGCAGAAGTTGGCTTTTTCGCGCTGCAGAAACGATAATCCGCGTTCCAAAATCCACTTACAGGAAAGGGATGGAGAGAAGAAGGAGACGCTCTCTCTTTCTCTCTCTCTCTCTCTCTCTCGTCGAGAGAGCGGAGCGGGATCGAGACGAGTGCGGATAAAGAGCTCACGAGAGCGAGAGAAGAAGAGGGAAAGGACCGGGGAGGAGAAAGAGAGATGGGAGGAGGGAATGAGCGAGAGAAGGACGGGGACGGGGTGTAGGCAGGGCGAAGAGGGAATTAAATTACGTTTTAATTTCGCGGCCATTTCGCAAGCGCGCGTCGCGCAACGCGATACACCAAATATCCGGCGCAATTTACATTTTAAATTGGAGACTTCTTGCGGCGGGGCTCAGGGGGGTTTCGTTGTCGGCGCCGACACTGACTACAAAAAGCGTTCCCGCGGCTGCGAGACTGCAAATTTGTACGAAAAATCGTGACCCGCGCGATCACGCCAGTTACAAATGCGAGGATATCGTTCGTAGAACGGTCGTGTAAGTTATCTAACAATTGTTAGCTGAAGATGAAACTTCCTTCGCATCTTGTATTTATATGTTTCTTTGGACTATGAAGACAGAGTTGGATGGGAGTAATGCTCACCAAATATTTGTAGATTTAAAGTAGGAAAGTGTATATCATTTTTTTATATCATTATTTTTTTGAATACTGTATTATAATAATGATTAATATTGCGCAAAAAAGTATAAAGAATGTCATAATATAAGAAAAAAAAGAAATTTTTATTATTTCGCGTTTATCTATTCACTTATTTAAATTTTATTACGTTTTATCACGCGCGAGTACACATGTAATTTATAAATGATTTTAGTAATACAAAAATATAAATAATCTGACTTTATTTGGTTTTTAAAGATATCTTTATTTAATTGTAGTTATACATTTTCTACACTGAGAAAAAAATTTATTAATCCCAATAAATATTTAGTCCGATACGTTTAACTAAACATTTTAGTTAGTTAACTAAACAGTAGTTGAATTAATTAATTCTTGATTAAAGAAACTAAATAAATTGTTGAAACAACTAATATTTAGTTAACTAACTAAACTGTTTAGTTGAACGTATCGGATATTAAATATTTCTTGGGATTAACAATTTTTTTTCTCAGTGTAGTTGCGCACAAAGAATTCCAGGTTGGAACAAGAGAATATTTAAAACAACGGGTCAAACATAATTTTTATAACTTCTCCCACGTTTAGACGTCAGTAAGGGAGCTCTCTCTACGCTTTAATCCCCGGTTTCGAGAATTCTCCCGAGGCGTGTTCGAGCTTCACCGAGACTTGTTTCGCTGCACGGCGCTGCGCCGAAGCCGACATGATAGATCGTTTTCGCTCTTCGACGCCTCTTTTTCCCGCCAAGGAACATCGAATTCTCGAGGACGGTCGAGCCTCGTTTCGATGCCGCGAATAGCCGCCTGCCGCCGCGTTCGTCCTCCACCTCCTGCCCACAGCCGGTCGACCGTTCCCTGCCCCCTTCGTCGATTATTCTTCCCCGTGGCGCGAGGGCGACGTGTTCTGCATGAATGGGAGTCCTCTGTGTACCGCGAAATGAATGGTTCCCTCTCATGCATGGAGATGCAGCTCGATACTTCGATACTTACAAGGTATCGAAGCTTGTATTTCATAAACAAAATCGCTAACTTTCCATAAGTGTGCCCTTTAAAATTCTCCCCAAAAATTCTCGAGGACTATAATATCAAGTTTAAATAAAATTCTGATGAATTATGTATGTACTATAATAAGACATTTTTGTGATCAAATTCTCTGCTTATAGAATTTTTAATTATTTAGATTAAGATGATATAGAAATAGTTTTTTACCGTTTGTCTTCTTTTTACTTTTTTCCATTTTGCAAATTAACAAGTTCAATATAATAATCGTTTAATGATCTATTTTTTTCCTAAAACTGCTTCTTTCCATTTCTAAAACAGAGACGAAAGACGAGAGTATTGAACTGTGGTCGAACTTAATTGACTTCAAACGAGTCGGACCGTAATAGGGTGTCGCCAAGCACACTGTCCGCCGCAGACAACATGTCTGCGAGGTTCTCGAAGGAATTCTGACCGACTCCAACTCCATTCCGCGGTCGCCAGCGACCGCATACACACCCACACACAAGCATCCATGTGTTTATGTGTGCGTGTGCACGCCCGCCCGCCGGCGGCGGCCAGGAGAAAACGAAGGGCCTGTCGCTTCTGTGGAAGCGCGCGTCGGCCTCGCGGATGCGCGGATAATTGCCGAAAATATGGACGCCGCGCTTGTGTGTTGCCAAAGTAATTTGCCGGGTTATTATGGGCGCGGGAAACTCGAGTAGCCCCGATGGCGCTGTTCGTGTTTGTTGCTTGTTGCGTTTCGAGGAATATTCGGTAGAGAATGACAGAGCAACGCGTGTAATAACCCGTGGGATCAGAACGCACAGTGAGTTACAGCTGTTTTACAAACTTGGATCCGGTTACACAGGTGT
>NW_020226844.1:0-5425 GCF_003070985.1 Temnothorax curvispinosus | reverse complement strand
ATGTCGGGAACTCTTTAGAAAATGCTTCAGTATGCTCAGAACTATTCAAAAAATATTTTAAATAAACCGGAACTCCGAGATTTTGGAAAATTAGCAGATAATTTTTTTAATGGATTTTTTTTGGCAAAATCAACAGAACTATTATTAAAAAATATCAAGAACTATAGAACTCGACTGCATGCGACAAGAACTCTTTTTTATTTTTGATTTGCTAGAAAATAATCTGCTACGGGAAGTTAGCAGATCATTTTTTCGATCGACTGTTTTTTGGGTAAAATCACCAGAAGTATTACTAAAAAGTATCAGGAACTATAGAACTCGACTGCATGCGATAAGAACTGCCTTTTATTTTTGATCTGCTGGAAAATGATATACCAACTTCACAGACACTGAAAAGGTCGCGAAACCCGCGCCTTGTGACGGCGGCGGGGCGCTGCAACGATGCAGCGAAACTGCAACGTCACAATACGTTGATTTGTTATGTACTTGGCGTATTTTTTTTCTTTTGTTATAATTATATATAATTTTTTTTTCCCGGGAAGGTAATTTATTATTTCGGCCATATCGTATCGTGGAACTTTTTCCAAAACATCATGCATTAAATCACAAGATAAGTTACTCGTAACATAAGAATTTAACAATTTGTGCCAAATACATGCTTCCTTAATTCCAAATGAAAGAGACAAGCAGTCGTTAGAATTTTCAATGTTACGTAAATTTTTTTAATTTTCGACTATTTGATATTTTGCTTCATTTTCGTGAGTTTTACAAAATCGACACAGATAATTAGATTAAAATTTTTCATCAAAACTTAAAATAGAATTTAAAACTAAAACTTAATTTCGAGAGTCCTAACTCATTTTTTATTAAAACTAAACTATTTCCCAAAATTAATAGTAACATAAAATATACACGGATTTTTTGTCCTGAAGATGTTTGTATTTGGATACTTTCCGTTTCTAAATATTTCAATTCTTAAATGATTTTAATAAATACGATTTTATTACCATATTACGTTCAATCAGCAGAAAAAAATATATTGCGTTAAAAATATATTTTTTAGTAAGAAAGCATTAACAGGTACAGGAGGCACAGAAATATACACTGCACCCACTTTATATATTCCAAATTTCGAACCTAAAGGATTATTAGGTTCAAAATTATTATAGAAAAAATATAGTAAAAATACTATTTTATTTTTAAATTTAAGTTTTATTTGTCCTCACAAGTATCCTTATAAAATGCTACCCAGGAAAAAACCTCTTATTTGTTTATATTAGTTCATATTAATTCATATTAGTAGATATATAATTGTATATGATTATATAAGAAATAGACGGAATTTCGTAAAAACAGAGGAACGACAGACAACATTTATATTTTGCAACACCTCGCGGAAAGAGAGTTGGAGAACGGTAGCAAGCTGTTCGGTTTCTTCGTTGATCTGAGAACACCCGAGAAAAAAACCTCTTATTTATTCATATTAGTTTATATTAGTTTATATATAATCATATAAGAAATGGAAAATATAATTGTAAACAATATTATATGGCCATATATGAGAATATATAATTATATATGGCCATATATATAAGCATATATGATTATATACTCGGGAAAAAATACTTCTTATTTGTTCATATTAGTAAATATATAATTATATATATTATCATGTGTGATCATGTAAAAATATATTTATAAGGTTAAAGATAATCATATATGAATATATACTCTATAATCGATCTATTCATATAAATTTGTATAACTGTTATAAATATTCTTCTAGTATCAAGAGACGCGGCAGTGTCTCGCGCCAAGTACACGCGGAGCGAGACCGACCGTGACTCTTTTACTCTAGTATCAAGTGACGCGACGGGTTGCGAGTACCCGAGATGTTGAGATCACGCGATAACGAGTGAACGGATCAAGTTCTAAGTAGGCTTGATCGATAGCTTGGAGTCCAATTGGAGGGGGGGGGGTTTCTCTTATAATATTCCGCTACGTGCCCTACGAGCGGAGATATTGCGACGCAAAGTCCAAATGTGAAAATTTATTTTTAAGATAGGGCCTTGTGTACGTCGCGTATACTACACAAGACAGGAAACATTAACACAGTATTGTGCGTTACATAAGATAAAAACTTAAGGCATAAAACACTGCCTTAAGGTTATAAGACAGCTATTCTGCTTAGGCCCATACTGTACAGTACATACTGTGCGTTACATAAGACAAAGACTTAAGGCGTAAAACACTGCCAAGACAGCCATTCTGCTTAGGCCCATACTCCTCCTCCTCCTAACAGTCCTAATGCCCGGTCTACAATGGATGTCGGAAGTCGGAATCGTAAGAAATTGACCAATCACAGTTCATTATTCTTCGACCGCAAGGAGAATAATAGATTGTGATTGGTTAATTTCTTACGACTCCGACTTCCGACATCCATTGTAGACCGGGCCTAACGCCGACGTTTCGATATTATTATAATTATTAGAGAAATGTCACTTTCACTTTTTCAACGCTGGCGGCGCAGGTATCGCCAGTTTCGATATCGCGCGCGTATTTCGAAATTAGGTCGATAGACTTATCGGTCAGGAGGAAGATTTCTATTTAGGTAAATTAGGTATATATACAATACATATTGAGTCAATTGCTTCATGTTTATCTGGAGAGATTTCGTATCCTTACATCGTATTACCACCGCGGCCGAAAAAGAAGGTTTTCTACGCTTGGCAGAAAGTGCCGCTAGAAAATTTTTAAGTCAATTCTTATGAATCAAGCTTGAATTCGATGTCTAGGTATCCCAGGTTGCCGATGACGGGATCCAGATAGTGCGCTTCATAGTTTCCGGTGTCCAGGTATAATCGTACGTTGAATTCGATGTCTAGGTGTCCCAGGTTGCCGATGACGAGGTCCACATAGTGCGCTTCATAGTTTTCGGTGTTTAGGTGTAATCGTACGTTGAATTCGATGTCTAAGTGTCCCAGGTTGCCGATGACGAGGTCCACATAGTGCGCTTCGTAGTTTTCAGTGTTCAGGTGTAATAATACGTTGAATGCAATGTTTAGGTGTCCCAGGTTGCCGATGACGATGTCTAGATAGTGAGCTCCATAGTTTTCGGTGTCTACGTGTATTAATACCTTAAATTCGATGTCTAGGTGTCCCAGGTTGCCGATGACGAGGTCCACATAGTGCGCTCCGTAGTTTTCGGTGTCTACGTGTATTAATACCTTGAAATTGATGTCTAGGTGTCCCAGGTTGCTGATGACGAAGTCCAGATAGCGCGCTCCGTAGTTTTTGGTGTTTAGGTGTAATAATACCTCGAATTCGATGTCTACGTGTCCCAGGTTGCCGATGACGAGGTTCACATAATGCGCTTTGTAGTTTTTGGTGTCTAGGTAAATTCAAGGTATTAATACACCTGGACACCGAAAATTATGGAGCGCACTATGTAGACCTCGTTATCGGCCACCTGGGACACCTAGACATCAAATTCAAGCTTGATTCATAAGAATCAACTTAAAAATTCCCTAGCGGCAGAATTAAAATTATGTCATGACATAATAAAAATTTGCTGAATTAAAATTATGTCTAGACATAATAAAAATTGGACGAATTAAAATTATGTCTAGATGTTTGAGATTCCGTTAACGTTGCGCCGTCCGATCAAATGGCAGCATCGATCGGGTATCGACGCCAGATCACCGCGGCAGCTTGTAAACGCACGAGCGCGCTCATCGCCAACGTCTTCCTCGCGATATTCAGAGTCGTAAAAATGGCCGCGCAGTGATCAGACGCACGACGTGTGCTCTGTGCATTTTGATTATGACTACACATTGAAGTGCCCACCGCAGTGATTACAGCTGCCGAGATACTGCATTAACGTGTAAAGAGACCGCTCGACCAGCTCAAGTACATCAACACGACGACTCAGGCTCACACGTGCGCGAGTGCCGACCGCCACGTGTCTCACCGGCTCACGGGCGACTCACCACACGAGGAGGGCAATTAATATAATTGTCTCTCGCCTTCAACGATCATACAAAGACTTCTCATTCATACACCGCTCATCGATTCTCAGGTAAGACCGTATCAATTTTGACGCATTAAAGACGGCTCAGACTATGGTCTGAGTTATACATAAATAAAGTGAATAATTCGTTAACACCTTCCACGCGCGTCCTTCTCATCCCGCTTCCATCGCCGGGAAAAATCAGCGATTTCGCGAACACTAGACATAATAAAAATTGGATGAATTAAAAAATTATGTCTTGACATAATAAAAATTGGATGAATTGAAATTATGTTTGACATAAAAATAATTCCGCATTTTTATTATGTGTATACACATAATTTTAATTCATACAATTTTTATTATGTGTACACATAATTTGTTTTCGAATAAACGTAAAACGTATTTGTTATAATATCCATTATTGAAAATCGATATGCGCAACAAAAGCTCTTGTATATCATTAATTATGTTATTATTTATTATATATATTTCTATCCATATATTTTTAGTATTATTGTTACATTAGAAAAATTATTGGCATTTAGGATACGAATCTTTTTCCGTTAATTTGTAAGTTTCATGATTAAAAAGATCATGTCGTATTATTATTAACATATACCTAAGATTTATAGAATTGTTATTAATTTTATTATATATCTCAATTGCGCGAATCTCAAATATGTTTTGTAAAAATTATGCATAATATTCCTATGCAAGGATACTTGTTTAATTATTTCTTTCTATTGCATTTAAGTATAGGAAAATATACAATTTTTATGTGTTTGCACTTTATATTTAATGAGCTGGCAATTAAATATATATGATTTAATTTGCGTCTTTATTGACTGACATAATATACTTTTAAATCTTTTTCTTTTCTGAAATTTAATCAATTGAATAGCAAAAACTACGTTATCATATTATATATTTTTGGTACGTAGTATGCAAATGTATTTTGAAATAAAGATTATATATTTTCTACTGAATTATTTACACACACTTGCGGTTTCAGAGAATCATTTTTTGCCAACTCAAATATGTTTCTACTCAACTGTCAAAATATGAAAAATAATTTTATCTAGTTGTGACATTCGCTCGAATTCCCGAAATAATTTTCAAGGATGTGAGTACGAATATATATATATATATATATATATATATATATATATATATACACATCCAACATGAATTATACGTACATATACATATAACATTCCTTATAGTCTGATGGACGTCGCGCGCTATACTAGCTTGCCGATACACGCATTGTCAAGCAGAGCACGACTATTTTCTTGTTTCTACAAGTATACAGAGAGTAGAAAGCATAAATCAGTACCCAGAGCCACGGTACTACGAAGGTGGAGTCAATCACAAATGTAAGTGATAGAAATACAGCGGCTGAAAAGCTTAATA
>NW_020226843.1:0-1034 GCF_003070985.1 Temnothorax curvispinosus | reverse complement strand
TCGATCAAGCCTACTTAGAACTTGATCCGTTCACTCGTTATTGAGATCTCAACATCTCGGGTACTCGCAACCCGTCGCGTCGCGTAAAAGAGTCACGGTCGGTCTCGCTCCGCGTGTATGACCTAGTTTACATCGATCACTTGATACGCGTATTAAATAGTAAATAACTAGTAAATAAGTCTGATTATTGGCTGATCAGTTCAAATATACTATTTGATACGCGTATCAAGAGATCGGTGTAAACTAGGCCTATGTACTTGGCGCGAGACACTGCCGTGTCTCTTGATTCTGCCGCTAGGGAATTTTTAAGTCGATTCTTATGAATCAAGCTTGAATTTGATGTCTAGGTGTCCCAGGTTGCCGATGACGAGGTTCACATAGTGCGCTTCATAGTTTTCGGTATCCAGGTTTTCGGTATTAATACCTTGAATTCGATGTCCACGTGTTCCAGGTTGCTGATGTCGGGTTCCAGATAGTGCGCTCTATAGTTTTTGGTGTCCAGGTATAATAATACGTTGAATTCGATGTCTAGGTGTTCCACGTTTCCGATGACGAGGTCCACATAGTGCGCTCCGTAGTTTTCGGTGTCTACGTGTATTAATACCTTGAATTCGATGTCTACGTGTCCTACATTCAGATTTAAAGTTATTAATACACCTAGACACCAAAAACTACAAAGCGCACTATGTGGACCTCGTCATCGGCAACCTGGGACACGTAGACATCAAATTCGAGACGTTATTACATCTAGACACCGAAAATTACGGAGCGCGCTATCTGGACCTCGTCATCAGCAACCTGAGACACCTAGACATCAATTTCAAGATATTAATACATGTAGACACCGACAACTACGGAGCGCACTATGTGGACCTCGTCATCGGCAACCTGGGACACCTAGACATTGAATTCAAGATATTAATACACGTAGACACCGAAAACTACGGCGCTCACTATCTAGACATTGTCATCGGCAACCTGGGACACGTGGACATCGAATTCAAGGTATTAATACACGTAGACACCGAAAACTA
>NW_020226842.1:0-1390 GCF_003070985.1 Temnothorax curvispinosus | reverse complement strand
CATTAAGTACTCAAGTCCTTGCTTTACTAATTGGTTATAAAGCTGTTTTTTTTTTCTATTAACTCTTCTATATGCTTTTCAAGTTGAATGCGTACCGATAAATGCACGTAACCCTTCAATAAATCTTTCATTTCCTTTGAGATGAATAATCTGATCAATTTTATCAACTTTTCACTGCCATATAAATATCAGTGTCAACAAATACTACAGCTCCAATTGTTCTTCCAATAGATCCAGTAACAGATGAGACTCCTTCAAACACCTCAAAAGCTTCAGCGATTTCTATGCCAATCTCTACGCTATCTACTTTCAGGTAAATACTATCTCCTACTATGCCAACCAGTGCTTCTTCATCAGTACCATTTTTAAATTCTTTTATCTGGTTTATTAAATTTTATTAAATCATAAATAACAAAGGATGAAACTTTCCACGAGCAAGAAAAGGGGATGCTGCTTTTAAAGATCTACCAAGTAGTTTCAGCAACCTTGGCAAATCCTTGACTACCGGCAATAAAACTCACATTAATTGCTACGCCTTGATAATTACCATTTAAAAAGTCAACTAAAACATTTTTAGCCATCATGCCATGCATAGTCATACCGGAGATTTTTCTTATTCTATTTAGATGACCCATGACTTTTTTATTGCCAATTAAATTATTAACTAAACTTTGAGACTCACCTGTAACTCGGACCTTATCTGCTAGTTGAATTAGCTGACTTTGGTTCGCCTCTGGCAAATCTTTAATGTAATTAACGAACTTTTCACTATCTATTTTAATTTTACTAAAGTCTTCTTTTTTACCTTTTTCAGCATTGAATTTATCCACATCTACCCATGTGAATAAACATTTTCTCTTTTCTTCTCCCTCTCCCTCTCCCTCTCCTTTTTCCTCTCCCAACTTTAGCTTCTTTTTTCTTTCTATTATTTGGTAAGCATTCTTCAGCTGAAACTTTACCTCCTTGACGTATAGGATCAGTCTCTTGTTGTTGATTAGTAGATTTAGACTTAAGAATATCTATAATTTCTTGATAAATTTGTGGATCTTGAGCTAATTCTTCCCTAGCTAAAGCCAATGGAGTTTTTCCATTATCGTCTTGAATATTAGGATCTGCTTTTCTATCTAACAGCAGTTGTACAATTTTGAATTTACCAAATTGAGCAGCATAATGTAAAGGCATATAGCCGTTCTTACCAGCAGCATTAGGATTTGCCCCATTTCTTAGGAGAACTTCAGTAATCTCTACATAACCTTTCCAAGCAGCATAGTGTAGACAATCTTTAGCTTTTTGTAGATCACCTTTTTTTACTTGAGTAAATGGTTCCTTGGTCGATGCCAGAATTTTTTTAATTGAATCATTAGTAGCATAATATAGAGGAATTTTTTTT
>NW_020226841.1:0-2133 GCF_003070985.1 Temnothorax curvispinosus | reverse complement strand
GAGAGATCAATCACACAAAATGATAGCATTTTGATTTTTCAAGCAAATTGTTCGAATATTACTTTCAATAGTTTCTACTCACATTATCTCGCTTGATGTAAATCAGAGATCTTGAAAATAAAATCTTTTGCTGTTGCCATGTCGATTTTTTTGGTATTATACTATTTATGGACGTATCTATGTCGCCTGTTTTACATTTCTGCTTAGAATCAGTCGATTCTATAAAAAAAACCCAATTATTGAGTTATTAGTGACTGAAAAATGATTTTTCATAATTTTGAATTGTCTCGCTTTATATCTTTATGCTTTTCGAATAACATTAATTTTATATCATACGCAAAAGAGATATAGTCCTTGAAGTTTAGAGATACTCAATGCCTGATCTAATATTTCTAAAAATAAAGAATATTGTGGATATTCTCGTTAAATAAAATATTCACGCCTTTATTATCCAGTCATCGCGAAACAAGATGGAAAAAACATTGTATAAATTAGTATAAATTATTAAAATAATTGTTAATGAATTATTAATGAATTATTATGGTTTAACAAAAACTCGAGATAATTAAGAAACGTTTAAATATATAACCGTTTAATAAAGTATGTAACATCATATTTACCATTTTCATTAGGTTTGTTGCGCGATCTCGACTTTTCGTATTCATCACGACAGATCTTGTATAAATTCTCTAAATCTCCACCTCTTTGCTCTGTTATGACCTCAAGTACTGCAATCAGGAAAACACAATCAATATCACATGTGGATTGTTCTCCATTCTTTTCAAATTAATAATATGCTTTGAATCATTTAATATCTATGTAACAAATATTATATAGTGAAATTGTTGTGTAACATCGAAAAGTAATAAAGCCACAATTCATGTAATAAGCAATACTACATCAAGTTAAACAACTAATGTGAGCATTTTTCTTTGTATTTGCACATAATATTGAGACTTGTATTTATATCAAGTTATATAATCTTGCAATGATGCTTGTCGAGATATCGAGAATATTTCGGTTTATGCAAGGTAAACTTTTTGAATACTTTTTCTTAAGAATACATCTGTCTTAAGGAAGTCTGTTTGTTACTCTATCTTTTTAATAAATTTAACAAATTTGCTATGCAAGATTAATAAGAAAAAATCTAAGAAATATAAGAAAAATGCTCGCAGCTCTAAAATATTTTATGTTAATACACTTTTTCTAATTCTCCTGCCTCCTTGTAATTTACTTATTAAGTCGGATCGATAGAATCAACGTTACCGAATTCTGCTATGTTGTAGAAGCTGGGACACGTGAACCCGGCAATGCTGTACGTATTTAAGATCTCGCTCTTTGGACCACAGTACATACTTCTACCTTGGTTAAGTACCATAATGTCATCGAAGAGCGAAATCATCTGACTGCTGGGTTGATGTATCGCGCAAACCACAGTACAGTTCTCTCTCGCCATACCGTGCAGCATGTTAACGAGCTATTCAATGCAAATCGTAAGATTATATGCGGCACATTAAGAACGCTTTGATGCTTGCTTTAATGACATCGCGGAATAAAATATAATATTCCAGCTACGTCGCAGGAATATTGCTGGAATATTTTTGCTTTTGTATATGAATTATTAATAGAATTAGAAGAAAAATAAATATCGATTTATGTCGGCTAATAGCGAATATTCCTGTAAAAACGATCGCTATTAATGTAATCTGCAGCAATAAATTAATATGCATCAATATGCATTAATTTATCATCATACCTGATTGGATGTCACACTATCAAGACCGCTTGTTGGCTCGTCTAATAGGAGAACGGATGGCTTGGTGATCATTTCTACGCCGATGGAGAGTCTCTTTCGTTCGCCACCGCTTAATTTTTTGGCCAATGTATCCAGGCAATTTGACAAGCTGAGACTCTCCGCGATGTCGTTCACCTGACGAAAATATCTGATGATGCGTCAATCTATATAACTTTTTAATTTGTTCATCATAGCAGGCTTATATAGAAGTAATAATAATATATAATAGTTATTTGTGTAACAAGTGAGGTAAGATGAAAATTCAAGCCGAAGGCGAGTGCGGTAACCGTACCCGGGAATTTTCATCTTTACACACGACTTACACTCCCTATTTTATG
>NW_020226840.1:1242-2206 GCF_003070985.1 Temnothorax curvispinosus | reverse complement strand
AAGAGGATTATGGTTTACATAAGGTAAATAAATCTATAATTTGGATAGATATTTTTGAAATAAAACTATGATTTTAAAAATAACAAGAAACTTTATAGTACAAGAAACTTATTTTTAGGTTATCGAAGGTAAAATCATTATGTGGAAGGTAATCATATCACAATGATGGACAACGACAAAATCATATCAGCTATTAACGAAAATTGGATAGAAGATAATAAGATAGAAAATAATATAATACAATAAATATATACACTTTATTGGGATGCGGTAACATTAAAACAAAATATTTTAAAGATATTATATATCAGGAAATAAAATGTCTTTAATAATGTTATCCTACAATACGTCTTTAAATTTTAAAATAAACATATATAAAAAAATATGTACGATAATAAGTTCGATTCGGTTATGTCCACACAAAATCCAATTATTATAATTCCCTTGTTAATATTGACTATAAAAAATGGATCATTAATATAAGTAACAAGCAAATCCCTGATAGAGTTCTCAAGTTCCTTAGTCTCGGCGATAGGTTTGCTCTCCCTATCGATACAAAAAACAAGAAAGATCGTGTAAATTCTGTTGTTGACATAATCAAAAACTTCGAATTTAATATTTATCAAATTCCCGACGATATTGTTGATGAGGCACGTGACCGTATTTCTAACTTTCTGTTTAAATTTTTGCGCAAAAATAAACATACTAACTACATTGACAGGTTTATATTACAAGAATTTAAATATTGCAAAAGATTTTTTCGTGATAATGATGATCTTCTTGTTACCAGGGCAGATAAGGGCCAAGTTACAGTAATTTTGGAGAGAAATACTTATGTTAATAAGATAATTGATTTGCTTAATGATAGTTTGACTTACAAAAAACTTAAGAATGATCCCACTAAACGGATAACATCTAAAATTAATAATTTGGCAAAGTCTTGGTTTAGCAAGGGCATTATCAG
>NW_020226840.1:0-1142 GCF_003070985.1 Temnothorax curvispinosus | reverse complement strand
TTTAGGGAGTCCACTATATAACATGGCTTATTTTTTACACAACATCTTAGAAAAATCTGTCCCTAAACCGAAGTCATATATTAAAGACGGTTGGTCTTTTGTTGAATTGATTGGTGACTGATTGGGGAGGATGATGTTTTGATCTCTTTGGATGTCGCGTCTCTTTTCACTAACATCCCTAAAGACCTTGTTTTAAGAGCGATTGAACGGAGGTGGAATCACATCTCTAAAGAGACGAAGCTCAGCCGTCCTCAATTCTTGTCAGCTGTGGACTTGATTCTTAGTTCCACTAGTTTTTCTTTTGATGGTCAAATATATGAGCAAATCTTCGGAAGTCCGATGGGTTCCCCTCTCTCTCCGATTTTGGCGGATATGGTCATGGAGGACCTTGAGACGCATTGTTTGCAATTGCTCAGTTTTTATATTTCCTTTTTCAAAAGATACGTTGCTGACATTTTCGCGATTGTTCCTAGATCTGGTATTGACGAGTTACTTAGAGTTTTCAATAGTTATCACACCAGATTAAAATTTACATTTGAAATAGAAAAGAATAGTTCTCTAAGTTTTCTTGACACAACAGTGATTCGAGAGGGGACTGTGTAGCTTACGAATTGGTATCGAAAACCGACCTTTTCGGGGCGATACATAAACTATTTTTCGAATCACCCTCTTAAATACAAAATTAATATTATTCGTAATCTTGTTGACCGAGCTATTCTTTTATCTGACGTACGTTTTCATAAGTCTAATCTAATCGAGATAAAAAAGATTCTTTCAAATAATTGTTATCCAACAAAATTAATTAACAAGTACATTAACATCAGACTTAACGAGCTACAGACACGTCATAACAACAATAATAGTTCTAGCAATAACAATGTAGCCCGGGATTCTCGAAAGTTTATTACTATACCGTATATTAAGGGTCTCAGTGACGGTGTTGGTCGTACAATGCGCGATGCAGAATTTAAGGTTCTCCTCACCATTCCGAAAAAGTTGGATTGTATTATTAGAAGAGGGAAGGATACGCTACCGAATCTTAAGCAAACGGAGTTGATATATGAGATTGATTGTGCTAATTGCAACGCTGCATATATTGGTCAAACAAAAAGGCACCTAGAGACACGGGTTAAGGAACATTT
>NW_020226839.1:346061-410258 GCF_003070985.1 Temnothorax curvispinosus | reverse complement strand
GAGGACTATATTCAAGATAAATTCAATTTAACGGGACTGAATGAACAAGTACCACATTATCGTCAGGCATTAGATATGATTCTTGATCTTGAACCTGGTAAGTCGTTGAACTGAATTGTCAATTTATCTTGTTAAGTGTATCAAATAAATTGACAGAAAGAGACGTGATATACGCTAAATATGACTATTTCTAACATTTGTCGTTCAACTTTTTCTTTGCTAGACGATGATCTGGATGACAATCCAAACCAATCAGACTTGATCGAGCAAGCTGCGGAGATGCTTTACGGTCTCATCCACGCGCGTTACATACTTACCAATCGTGGCATTGCTCAGATGATCGAGAAATATCAAGCGGGCGATTTCGGTCACTGTCCGCGAGTTTATTGTGAATCCCAGCCGATGTTGCCGCTAGGACTTAGTGACGTTCCTGGCGAAGCAATGGTCAAGAGCTACTGTCCTAAGTGCATGGACGTTTATACACCGAAGAGCTCGAGACATCATCACACTGACGGAGCGTATTTTGGAACGGGATTTCCACATATGTTGTTCATGGTCCATCCTGAATATAGACCAAAACGTGCGGCAAATCAATTTGTACCTAGGTAAGTATCAGTGATTATACATTAATGTGTGTGTATCAGATTATACACGTGTGATAAGTATTTTTAATAGTGGAGTAATTAATAGAGTAACTAAATTGCATGGCGTAAAAAAAAGATCAATGTTCAAAATACTGTCTTCGAGTCAGAAATTCTAAGAAGCATTGAATTTTTTATTATTTTATATTAAAATTATAGTTAAAATTATACAAAATCTCGGGTACTCGCAACTCTTCGTGTCGCGTAAAAAAGTCACGGTGCGGTGTCTCGCTTCGCATTACACTACCGTGTCTTTTGATTTATACAATAAATTGATTATTCAAATATATAAATAGATTAATTAAATAGACTTTGATGTTATTTTATACAAATATTTGAAAATTCTACATTTTTCTGTAAATTCTATCAATCTAGAATGGGTAAAAATTCATTTATTTTTCTTGATATTATATTCAATCTTTTAGTGATTTATTTTCAAATGTTTATCATTATTGTGTTTGCATGAAAGAAAGTTAAAATGATCATTAAATAAATGATAGAGATGTGGTTAACTGATGATTAACATTAATTCCTGGTTTTCCATATATATACATTTGCCTACAGCAAGTTTTACATTATATTTATTTAATCAAAGCAAATGCAGCATGTATTCATATAGTATTTATATTAAAGATTTATATAAAATTAACATATATATAAATTAATGTTTTAACATTATTAACATCTGAAACTTATTCTTAATGTCTAAAACTGAATTTTTCGCGTGTATAGAGTACGACATTTGAAAGTTAAGAGATAATTTCTATTTTTCAGATTATACGGCTTTAAAATTCATCCTGTAGCATATCAGATCCAACAACAATCTGCGTCCACGTTCAAAGCACCATTACGGACCCTCAACTATAACAACGGGAAACGTTAAAATTATCTTCGGAGTAGCCTAGAATACTTCCTTTCATTACTCGCAATTCCTAATTTCGTCCTTAAAGATTTAAATAAAATATTTTTTATATCTCTGTTTCCTCAATACGTTGCCGCGCAAGAGGGACACGTTCTTTGAAGCTGCTCATCATAACTCTTTCGATTCGTTCATTGTCTTGACGTTTTTGAATTCGTTTCTGACATTGTACGAAGAGAAGAGAAAAAGAGGAAAAGAGAGAGGGGGGAGGGGGCGAGCGTTTAGTTTCGTCATGTGAATCATTGTCATGTTAATTTAAATTGTAGCAACAGTCGTTTTCGTGAAGAACCAATATGTTTGTATAGAAACTTTGAGCATTATTCATTAAAAGATAGAGGGGAGGAGAAGGAAAACACGCTTAGAATAATTACTAGATCGTAAATAAGAAAAGAGATGATGATTATAAATAGAACATATACCCGTTTTGTACGAATCGCTTGTGTCATCATATTTGCTGCCAAGTAGTTCCTAAACATGTGCAGGAGCGGACTTCCTGGGAAGGTCGAAGAAGCGAATGGTACCGGGTTCACGTTGGTTCTTTTCAAGACGAGGAATAATGTATAAAGGAGAATAGCTGTTAAGTGTAACTTAATTTAATCGCCGAGTAATTTGTGCGCGCGAACTGTGACAGAAACGATTTAGTAACATAATAATTGCGTAGGTAATGGAGATAATTTACTTTTCAACAAAAACCGTTGAGCGCGAGACAATATTTCAGAGAGGCGGGAGGAAGGTTCTCAGAAACGAAGACTGTGCATTTCCCAATGAGAGAGAAGAGGACTAAAGTCGACAATTTCGGTTTCTATCACAGTTCCCGAGACATTTTTATGGACACTTAGCATCGGATGGGAGTTGACAATTCTGCGATTAGATAAAATTCTATGTACGATTTTTATGCAGCAACAAAACTACTGATAGCATCTCTTTATTTTGTATTATCAGTACAAATCAGTTTGTGAAGCGACGAAGTTTCAAGTCGGATAATTCGAATAGATTTCATATCTTTAAATTACTTGGTATTAAGGAAAACTGTTGTATTGTATTTCCACTTTAATTAAAATATGATTTATTTACACGCTTTTTTCTTTTAGACGACAAATTCAATTGAAAGTGGTTTCGCATAAGTACGTAATTTAATTAATTCCTATTACCACATGTTTATTGTCTTTACATAGACAAATTATTTTATCAGTATATTTGTTCGCAATCTATATATCGTATAAATACAATTAATTTTTAATTTGTATAGAACTACTAATAGCGTCTCAGCTGTGATCGGTCGATTCGCTTATTGCTTAAGTTTTATTGCTTTTGTATCCGCTATTGACTTAATTACATGAGTTTAATAGTACCAGCTTGTTTAAATGGAGGACATTTGAAAATATTAATTTTAGTGCGTTAGCAATAATGGTGTAAGTCCGAAAATTCCCTAGACGTCAACCAATCAGCGAACCAATCGTGATCGAAATTAACAATAAAATATTTTACGTTAAAGTTTAAAATAAAAAAAAATTTGCTATTATCAAAACTGTAAAAAAAAAGACAGCTATTAATCAGAAACTTATTAACAAGCACGCGTGGATAATTCGATAAATAATTCAATTTAAGCTTACTCTTTTAGTTTTGTTATTAAAAATAAATTATCAGTGACATATATGTAATCTGATAACTAAGTGCAAATAATATAATTATAATAACTAAATTATACATTATTATAATATAACAATATAATTTTATTATAATATATTTATATAATAATATAATAAATATTATAGTAATATATTAATATCATTATAATATCATTATTATATTATAGTATATATACAAATAACATAAAAACGCAACAGAATTCACATTCGCGTGTCCCGCCAAACGCGGTGTTCCTGAAATAGTCCTAATATCGTCCCCTCGCGCTCTGCCGCCAAATTGTCCCTAGATTACCGACCAATGGGCGCCGCGCTTGCGAATTCAAACGCCATGACGTGATCGCGGCCGACCGGTAGTCGAGGACGTCCGAGTCAGTCCAAGTTTGAAAGGCGATGGCACGAAGGGGGTGATGGCGCGTAACGCACGGGGATAAAACCACGGGTGTAAACAACATCCTTGTGTTGCGCGCTGACGAGCTCGCGATGCGCGTGCATAGTGTACCTTCTGCCGACTGACGCCGACGATTCGGAACGATCTACGGAGACTGCTCAGTTTGACAGATGCGTGCTTGGTCCGCTCCCGGTCAACCTAATTCTCTCGGCTCTGCGTGCTTAGATCGCGGGCAATCGCGGGACCGACCGACTACTGAGGAGCGAGGAATATATAGGCTTGACATCGAACGTGTCGATGGGCTCTTAACGCGCGTGAAACACCACACAAACTCCTTCTCAGGTAATTATTTATACTCCGGAGAAGCTTATGGCCAACTGGAAATCCATCTTACAGAGACAAAAAGAGAGTGAAAGAAAGGCAGAGGAAAAGTTGTAATAAAAAATTACCTCTTCTTATATGATCTGGGTTCTCATAATGACAATCACAGTTACGTCGTTTGCGCAACAATAAATATTTTTCTAATATACGGATTTTTTAAATATAATTTCTTATTTATCTCTAATACTTAATGTACATGTATTATCCAATAAATTGTATGATAAAAACTTTCAGTAAGAACATTTTTGTATAAAGGACCCCGCAACGGTCATGGGGGGTTTTGGCTCCCAGTCAAATTTGACAATAATGTAGGATAATGTAGTTCATAACATGCTGATAAAAAGTGTCCATAGGCACCAAGCCCAAAAATGGACAGTTTCTGAGATATAAGGCATTAAAGAGTGGAAAAATGAGAATTTCAGGTTTCAGCTAATGGCAGTTTGCAATAGACTGAATGCCATGCTTTCACTAAAACATTTACTTGATTGCTGGATGAATTATACTTATGCACAGTATGCGTGTTCACATGGTCAAGTCAATAATCAAACCATATGTAATATAATGTCATTGCATCAAATGACATGTATGCAACGTATATAGCAAGCAAGAATCATTTACTTATTTAATGTTAATTTTTGCAATGTATGAAAAGTACAATATAATACTACTAAACCGACTTGTAAATTACAGTTATTATTGTACTTTTCATACATTGCAAAGATTAACATTAAATAAGTAAATGATTCTTGCTTGCTATATATGTTGCATACATGTCATTCGATGCAATGACGTATTACATATGGTTTGATCATTGACTTGACTATGTCAACACGCATACTGTGCATAAGTATAATTCATCCAGCAATCAAGTAAATGTTTTAGTGAAAGCATGGCATTCAGCCTGTTGCAAACTGCCATTAGCTGAAACCTGAAATTCTCATTTTTCCACTCTTTAATGCCTTTTATCTCGGAAACTGTCCATTTTTGGGCTTGGTGCCTATGGACAATTTTTATCAGCATGTTATGAACTACATTATCCTACATTATTATCAAATTTGACTGGGAGCCAAAACCCCCCATGACCGTTGCGGGGTCCTTTACCAGATAGTAATTCTTAAACAGTAAAAGTTTGACTACATTATATGAAATTAAAGTTTTTCACGTAAGATATGAATTAATAGGTTTGTATCTGTAATGAGATGATTTATGTGATTTCTGTAGCATGCATGGGTTGTTTTGGTACTATCATTCCTTTGCAATTTATAAGTAAATAAGGAATCATATAGAAAATTGCATATTAATTTTTACAAATATATTATGTATTCAGGTTTTATCTGAGAAGATGCTTGGCTTCACATAATAGTAAAAAATAATGACACACATGTGTAACTTGTGTGCTATATGCATTGTCTTGTAAAATTCCCAAGAGTTTTATAGATATCTTAAGGTAGAGCTATATTAAAAATATAGTTAATTGAGTCTTAATGTCTCAAGATCTTATACAAAAATCGTGATATATTTATCATTATCATTTGTATGTTATTTTATAAAGAAGCTGTTTCTGTATAATATTAATAATTACTTGGTATACAAGTCCAAAAAGCTCTTATTTCTTTATTGTTTTTCTCAGTTATTTTGTTGTACATATTCAAAATAAGAGATTTTTTAGTAACTAAAATAATATATCAATATTAAGAAATGTATATATAATGTTCTTATATATGATATCATTATCATAGTTCAAAAAAAATGATTTATAAAAGAATTATGGATGTGAATAATATCTTCAAATTTCCGTTAATAATTTATCAACTCTATTTTATTTTACGCCAAATGTTTCTAATAAAATTCCCACAATAAAATCCACAATTATTGCAAGTGGTAGTAATTTCTGATGTTTCATGTTTGTCATAGTTATGTTTTTTCATGAAACAGCTGTAACTGATCGTAATTCATGGATATTGTATAAACATATCATCTTCTTTTCATAGATCAGTGAAGATTGTCTCAGAAGTCTCTTGATAATGTCGGATCTTACGACAAACAACAGATACAGTTTTGATAACATAAGCGCCGGCAGATTGTTAACACAGAGTGTTACGCTCCCAAAGTCTCAGCCAGTACGTCTCAAGGCGCTTCTGCATTTGTGTGAAAGCGATGAGGACGATGATGATGATGAGACCGAGGAGAAACCCCATCAATCTGAGGAAGAGTCGGATTTTGAGGAGCCTCTGCTGCAAGACGATTCTTCCGAAGATGTCCTACAGGAAACGCTTGTTGTTCAGGAATTGATGCCTAAATCACGCATCAATTCCTCATCGATTGAGTCGCCGACGGATGGAGTTTTGAAAACTACGTGCACATTGCCAAAAGAGACTCTTGAAGTTGTGACCAACACTCCTTCTGTACAAAGAGAAATAGACTTTGCAACTGATAGGGAACAACGTAAAGTCAGCGATGTAAACGATTCGAATAAACCAGAAATTTATAGCTCTAAATACGAAGAAAAAACACAGGAATCTCACAGTGAAACGTTTGCTTCGAGGAGTCAGGTGGACACTGTTCATAATCGCTCAGCGAATATAGCATTACCTCCGCCATCGCTCTCGGTTTATAAAGGGGATTATAACACGAAGCTCGATACGAATAAGAATCTGCAACCAATAAACAGCAATCAGGTGCACCACGAAAATGCCTACATGTCAGATATATTAAATAAAAGAAAGGAAGGATCCGTATATAATACATCGGTGGATAATAAGATATTATTAAGAAATAGCGAACTGAATCTGAACAAGGATGACCAACGATATAAAAACACGTATGGTTTTACCGAGCAGGCAAATAAAGATGTTGAGGAGGAATCTCACAAGGTTCCGAACTCTCTGTCGGAATCTGCCACCTGCACTTCTCAGACATCTGAAAACCTGATGCATCCCGCAAGATATAGTTCACAGAAGAATATGACGAAATACGAAGCGAATGAGAAGTATACACCGGCGAAAAATACAGTCCGTACGGAATTCAGCACACCCTCGCTGAACGAAGCGAGCAAGTCGTTAACCGTGATTAATCGCTTGACCTCGGAAACTCCGTTAAAGCACGTGCAAGTCAGTGCGCATCCGAATCCGTGCATATCACACAAGCAGCTGTTTCAAACTCCGCAGAGCAAACTATCTGGCGACCTGAACAAGAATCAAGTTCAAACTCCTTCCACGATATTCCAGTCCAGTTGGTATCATAATACACCGATGGAAGGCAAGAGCTTTATTGCGAGGGACCATGTGCAAATGTCTAGGAATGCAATTCGCACACCTATCATGGAAAAACCGGATTCTTTGAGGTTTATATTATATTCTATATTTTACAATCCATGCATTAGAAATAAACAATGTTTAATTTATTTTTTTAACAATAAGACTATTTCTCTGCTTAATTTCATGAACAAAATATATTTAACTCAAATATTACTAATTTGCAACTGAGACTAATTATTATGAAAAATAAGATTTTTGTTTAGGATTTGATTTTCATTGTTCTTTGTATCTAAAATAAAATTATTCTTTCATAGAGATTTGAATAGTCGCAGAAAATATTAATTTTTGAATTTCATTATTTAGATACTTTGGAATGGATGCCAAAAATGTAAGGCGACCTTTAACAGATGCTACATTGATGCACGGTGATTCCTTGGCTCATTCTTTGGAATCAAAGCCGCTTTTGTTGCACACACGCACCGAGGCAAAAAACGTTACATCTGAGCCCCAACCAGAGGAAGATAGAACTAGAAAGACGATTGGACTATCGGATATAAAATTAGTACAGACAGAAACAAATTACGATAATGGTAAGTGTTACAATGCATCAAATTACATGTAACTAAATCTAAATTATTATATGATCGTGTTTTGTTATGCGTTAAGTTGTCATTACATTCAGATTTGAAATTGGGGAAACCTATCGAGGAAGTGAAGGAGAATAAACAGTTTGATATGTTGGGAAATAGTAGAAAGACTGTGCAAAATAAAAATGAAGGCAAACAGATGATAATCGGTTCCAATACGGACATAAAATTAATACAAGATTCTCGGAAGTACAGCGGGGAGCATAACGTCATTCCGAATGCGGACTGCAAGAATCCGCATTACTCAGTCCGCGATAGACAACCCAAGGAGATCCCACAAATAAATATAATTGATAAAATGGCAAACGTGCAGTTCACCGTACCGTCGAGCATTCCCCCACAACGGCAAGGCAAAACATTAATCGTAAAAGATACAGAGTACACGATCCTAGGCTCCCTCGGCCGCGGAATGAGCGGCGAGGTTCTGCGAGTGCAGAATACATCCTGCGGTGAGTTACGCGCCATCAAATGCGTTGACCTGAGCAAAATGGACAAAGACTCGGCCCAAGGCTGCTTGGATGAGATTTCCATGCTGCATAAGTTACAGGCACCCTGTGTTGTCAAAATGTTCGACTAGTGAGTATATATTGCGACATTGCAAATATTCAAAGGTAACAATATCTTGCTATAAAAACATTTTTGAGAGATGTTAGTGGTAGTTGATGGATGGATATTAACGAAGTATTTGCCTCTCACGGATTCTCGTTAATTTTACTTGATTATTTCAGTCAAATCAAAGACTCTATGGTTTATGTGGTAATGGAAATGGGTGATACCGATCTCAGTCGACTCTTAAAATCTATGTCCCAAGAGAAGCAAATTTCTCTCACGATGATTCTGTATTATTGGACTGAAATGCTTACGGCTGTAAAACACATACACGATAATGGTAAAAATAACATACCTAATTGCGCGTATATAATTATCCTATGACAAAATTATATCTTTCCTATGACAAAATATATCTTTGTGTTTAGGAGTCATACATTCAGATTTGAAACCAGGGAACTTTTTATTAGTACGAGGTCGACTCAAATTAATAGATTTCGGAATTGCCTCCAGTATAAATTCGGACATGACATCCGTTGTAAAAAATAATCCGATTGGAACGTTAAATTACATTAGTCCTGAAGCCTTAATGGACATTGGTGGAAACTCCGATTCGCCTACGCACAATGTTAAATATAAGGTAAGACGAAATAAATAATAACTCATAATAGATGCATTTTTTTAATGATTATTCAAGGAAACACATTTCGAGAAGATGACTATAGATACAGTAGAATGTCACTGAAGTTATAATTAAATCGAAATTATAACTTATTTAAATGAATAACTGAATTAAAAGTTTATAACTTGATATTAAAAATCGAAAGGATTGAAGATTCATAAACTGAAAAGCGAGAGTGGCTCAGAAGTTCCATGTTTTTCTCTTCCGACAGATAAGTTTCAAATCAGACGTATGGTCATTAGGATGTATCTTGTACAGTTTGGTGTATGGGTACACGCCTTTCCACCATATACGTTCTCAGTGGGCAAAGGTAAACGCTATAACTAATCCGAAACCGAACATTTCGTTCCCGGCCACGACAAACAGTGAGGATCGTCAGAGTTGTGAACGCGCGCCGCCTATTCTAATCGACGTAATGCGGAAGTGCCTCCAGCACGACCCGAAAGCAAGACCTACGGTGTCACAACTGTTGCAGGTGCAATATGTGCCTACCACGCCGAATACCGCACAGACTTCGGTGCCTTCCAACATACCAGCGAATGTCCTCGTGAAGATAAAGCATGCTCTGAACGAGGACGAATGGCGACTATTAGTCCAGGTGAGAGCTTTTTAACTCCACCTTTGTTCAAAAAAAATTTTTTTAAAAGTAAGAATACATACCAGAGCATGAAAGATACCATAAAAAAGTGCGTTTGTGAGAAAATATTTTTCTAATATAAAGAGCAATCCCCGCTATCAGCTCGCGGTGCGGTAATGGCATTAAAATTAGATTAATATCTTGCAGTTTTACTCTTAAAAATTTTGAAGATCATAAACATTAATTTTATACAATATTCGTTATTGTATAGATAAAGGTTATATAGCTCCATAGCAAGATATTGTATTACACTGGAAATTGTTGCTTTTGCTTCCAGTCCTGATTTCGAATTGCGTGTAAAATATGTACAATATTTGAAAAATGATCACATAAATTGATAGTTCCGTTATCAACTAAATAAACAATACAATTAAATCAAAATTAACAACCCGTTTTATTATGGTTTTTTCAGGTATTGGACACAAAGCGACATCATACATAATGGATACTGTAATAATAATAACTTATCGATTTACTGATGTACATAAAAGCGTTTGTATATACATATAAGAGACAATATGAATGAAGCGCAAATATACAGAATTATGACATATCAAAGAAGGCTAATGACGAAAATATACGTTATATGAGAAATATAGGTTACCGAATAGATTACATTCAAAATTACAATTGAATCGTGCTTACCTATGTGTTGGGAATACGAAGCTTTGTATATCAACAGTTTTATATCGTAAAAGTAAATTAGAATTATCTGTTAAATTAAAATATCTCAGTTTATTACCTCATATGTTCGCGCATACAAAAAAGTCACTATTCGAGAACGTTGTATTCGATAACCGGCAGAGTTACGGATTTTGCAAATTATGCAAATTATCTTTAGGATTAGACGTTTATCAGTTATCCATTTCTTTATAATATCAGGAAGGATTAGTAACTTCAACTCTTTCGCTGCACCGACCAGAAGTTCGTTTTCGAAGAATTGAAATTGATATATAACTATATAAATTCTATTTTTATATATGGCAAATAAATGAGTTAGCACGTTAGTTTATTTCAGCTTCGACTCAATGATCTCAGTTAACATGTTAGCTTATTTCAGGTTCAACTCAATATTTTAATGTAAACACGCGAGTTTTTTATTATTTATAAATAATTGTCGAAAGAAATTATAACATTTATATACAAGGCATTTCAAAAGGTTACTTAAGAAGCCAAACTTAAGGAGCGTATAGAAAGGTCAAGATAGAACAACCTTCGATTAGGAACCTATGTTCTCCGAAGCAATCCCGAATCAGGCCTTTAAATGTATGGAACTTGGATAATATACCAATATACCAAAATAATCGTAATTTGCTACTCTTCCACTAGCTTTATTTTGTGTTTTAAGGTTTTTATTAAGGTTTGTTAAGGATTACATTAGCTTGCAAACTGAATTTACAAAAGATGTTCGAATTGGCGACGTTCCACGTTCAATGCAAGCATTGTATCGTCAGACAGAACTCTGCACTCTCTCAAATATCCCATATATCTCACGTAATTCTTAACAAAACCTTAATAAAAATTTGTTTTATTTTGACCTCTCTACGCTCCTTAAGTTTGGCAGTAACCTTTTAAAACACCTTGTATATTTGCAAGTATATATAGATCTACAATATATAGAATATATTTACAGATATATATAAATGTTATTTTTATAACTCAAATTTTTGATCCCAAAAATAAAATAAGCTGAGTTGCACGTATTACACAATGAAAAATGATACGAGATTTTTCGTTTATGTACATACAGATTACAGTTATCTTTTGTTAACTATAAAAATAAACACAAATAATTACATTTTTTTTTTGTAAATTGTCTATTGATACTGAAATAAAATGTTTTTAAGTCGAGAAAGAAAAATTAATCAACTGCAATCACAGACTTATATTTGTGTTTTCTTTTTTACACATGTGCAAGATATAGAAAATGATATGTTAAACTGCCATGAATTCTTATTCTATTTAAGCAAAGTTCAAAGAAACTTACCGCACAATGATAATTCATAACGAAATGATAAAGAGCAGCGAAAGAGTTAAATAAGAGTCAGCGTTACGCACTTGCACATAATTTATGCGTAAGATACATAAGCTATCAATTTACATACTGACATAAACAGTAACTGATATAAACAGTAAAAAGCAAATATGCAGTTTTTTCTTGTTCCGTATCGCGATCGATAAGATTATACACAAATTTATTTAAATATTTTAAACGTATATGCTCAACGCCACAGAAAAATTACGCTGTATCGTTTTCCTCGTCGTATAGATATGCCATATAAAACACAAAAAGTCTTTATTCTTCACCTGAAACACGAGTGTCATCCTCGGCTCATAATCTCGTCGATGACATCGACAATGACGGCCCTTTTTTCACGATGTATTGCACTCTCGGCGTCGTGATCACGCCGCATACAGGATCAATGCGTGAGCTGCCAATATTGCAACAATTTCTCTCCCTTTGGCAGCGCCATAGAGTTTGGTCTCTCAAACGTCAGCATGATGTCTTTGACTTTGTTCTTCAGTTCGCTCTCGAAAAGATGGCCACCAGTACGTTCTAATGCCGATGCCATGTCATATTCAATCGAAGGCAGCGGCTCGTGAATAAAACGCGCAGCGGTTGCAATACTCGGTAGAATATGCCACTGCAATGCCCGGATTTCCCAGAGGCTGCTTAACAATGCGTTGCTCAGCAATGGATCGCGCTCTTCCATGAGAAATGGATCGCCCGCTCCAGTACTCGCGTTCGAGGGGACCTCGCCGCCTTGCGGGTGATCTATCAGCCTCTTCAGCCCTGGATGTCGAAGCAACAGGTTGCCCACGAAAAGCAGGATTATTAGGATGTCCTCCGGTGGCACGACCAATGTTAGACGCGCAAGTCGCTTCGCGAACGCCGCTACTAATGCTTCCGGTAGATGTCTGAAAAGAGGAATCGAGTTTTCAAATAATTTTACGTAATAGCAAATATGATTCTTCGTTTTATTCTTGACTTCTATAACTTCCACAACACACTAGAGATATATACGATTCTATCGAAAGTGTAATATACTTACGTCGAGCTGAGAAACAGATCGGACAGGTAGAATAGACGAGCCTTGTATTTCGTGTGAAAGATCTCAGGCTCGAACATCGAATACAGTTTGGTGAAAATGTTTGGATATTCTAAATTGTGTTTGGTGACGAGTATGAATACGCCTTGCAGCGCGAGTACACCGATAGGACCGTCCGCGTCCAGGGAGTCCATCAAAAAATTGGTTAACAGTACTGGTTTTTCTAAATGCGGCATGACTCGTTCCAACAAAACTATCAGCAGCTGTTTGTGTAACTGCGGCGTTAGTCTGGACTGCACGTCCCAGTGCATAATGCAAGCCCAGACCTTGTTTAGGGCGCGTTTAACGTTTGATTGATCCCATGTAAATGCAGCATCTTGTCAAAAAATTTAAGATACGTTAATAAAAATGTAAAAATGTGAACGGCGATAATGTAGATTGTATTATTACCTTGTTGCGGTCCACACAAAAGTTCTCTATTGTCCGACATTTCAGATGCTGAAATATACAACAAAAAAAATTTGGAATTGTATTTACCATTTGTAAACAGAATAAGAATCTAAGCATCTATTAAATTAAGAATTAAAGAGACCAGGAAGTTGAGCATTAGAATATCCGGAAACTTATTAGCAGCGATAAGTAGTTAACTAATCACCTTGTATGTCTACAGTTTGCGACATTGCATAAGTGAATCGTTAAATAAATACAATCATATAAGAAGCATATAATTGCGACGGATTATTTTATATAATAGTTCAGAGTAGTTAACTAATCGCTTTATATGTCTACAGTTTGCGACATTGCATAATAATTTTATATAACAGTTCAAAAGCAGTTTAAATTTCCAAAAAAAGGACATACCTTTTTCTTCTCTTGGCAGTGGTATTTTATCTATAAGTTCCAAAAGATTCTTAGTATAAACTTCATTCGGTGGCTTTTTCGGTGTAAGAGAGGGCAGGCATCTCCACGTATAATATAAAACGTCAGGGTATCCGGTGATCTCTTGGAATCTCGATATTAAATTAGTATTATCCTTTTCGGGAGAGAGTAGAGTCATGAGGATAAGCTTTAAACGATGTAGAGGAAAGTGATATCCTGGATTATCGTGCGGCTCCATTGGCGCTTTACCCTCTTCCGCCATCAGCTTCATCGCAGTGGTAAGGGCTTGCAGTTGAATAGTCGACCGATTCTTCTCCATAGATGCTAGTATCTTCTTCCAGACGTCTTCGTAGCAATTTCTCAGCCAGGTGGTATAGCGAGATTCTGGGTTAGGTTCTATTTCGTGCATGATATTAAAATACAAATCTTTAGATATAATATACAATCTGTAGAAATCTTTTTAGTATAACATAAATGGTGCTCAATAATAAGTTTGTTCTTTGCTGCATATATTATACTTTCTTAAGATAAAAGAGAGAGAGAGATACGTGTAATTAGGCATCAAGGAGAAAAAAAATGCAAGAAATTCAGCTGGAACTTCAGAGGAACAATACTATCAATTTAGAGAAAAAGCCATTTACAATCAAGACTGAATCTTGGTAGCCTAATATTATTCGTGTGAATTTTATGTAGAATTAATCACCCTAGCAAATCACGAACCATTACTTTCAGACTTGAAACCTAGTCTTAACTAAAGCTAGAACAGTACCATCACGTAATTAAATTAATAATCAATTTAATCACACTAACACAAATTGTTAGTACATTAGAACTTAATACTGTTCTTGTCCCCATGTCTTCATACATCAACAACGTAAGAAATCTGTCAAGCTAGCAGGCACTGTCCAATCTTACCCGAAATTGTAAGGGCTATCGTACGTTCCGTGTACATATCGCCGCGTCTCAGCACCTCCACGAACATCGTCTCTATCGTCAGCAGGCACGAACAGGTGGATTCCTACGGATGAAAACGAACTTCTTTGAGTTCTTAAATTCTAACTCCAAGGAAACATGCAGACAGGTGTGCAAAGGTGTCTCTACTCACGTCCCAGTAACCGATTATCTCCACCAGGTTGTTCGCGTGCTTCCGCGAGGCGAGGAACTCCTGGGCCCGCTGCCGCAGCATCCTCGACATCGCCCTCTGCCCCGTGGAGGCGCCCGGTAAATTCGACGCGTCCGTCATCGCGACCCGATCTCACCCCTAGCCGCGCGCTCGGAAGACCTCGCGGGAACTACGTGAATGGCAGCAGGTGACCGAGGACGATCGACGGTGTGGACAGCTGTTCCGACGCCGCTACCCTTCACGGAGTATCACGCGTCTTCGACATAAAGGCGACCGTAAAAAATCACCACGTCTGGTCCCCGAGTCTCCCGACGTCGTCTAGGCTAGGTTAGGTTACGCTAGGTCGGGTTGGGGTTAGGTCGAGGCATGCGCCATGCGCCATGCGCCGCGTTGCTCTCGTGGCTTTTTTTTAAGCCACGTATCAAATTGGAAAATGGAGTGGCATCGAAACGGGACGAGAGAACGAAGGGGACAAATAATTCTTGCGTTTTGATTGGTGAGATTTCCGATTGTCTCAATTTTCGTGATGTGATACTGGCTTAAAACTTGAAACTCGTGGAAAATTTCAAACTCCGCCGCTCTCAGTTATAAAAATAATTATTTTCGAGTAACAATTAATTATTTTCGTTAACCCTCGGCACATTTACTTCGATAAGAATTATTGTTGTGAACGAAGGATATGTTTGCATGTTAACCCTGTAACCTGTTACGTCACATTTGCGCGGCACGAAGTCACATTTTTGGTGTGTCACGTTCATCATGCATTAATTTCGCGAATGGTCAACTCCGTTTGTGAATCTATTGACAGTATCCCGAGTTAATTGCATCGTTACGAAGAATCACGTACGTTCTCAATTATTTGTCAGATTTAAAGAGATATCTAATACATGGTGAAGGAATTTTTGTCCTTTGTAACCGTCTTATTTATGTAATTGATGTACCAATACATTTACACTGGCTTTTAATCAGTTTATGTTTATGTCATTTACTTGGAATAACATGTATATGTTCAATTGGTTGTTTAGATATCAGGTTGATAAAGTCAAGTGAATTGTGTACCTCAGTAAGAAGAGTTACTGTGAATACATATTAAGAGCAGATGAGAAATTGGAGCACAATGACGGCAGTTCCAGCTAAGCACACTCTTCATAGCGGAATTTTTCATCCTGTCCTACGAGAGTGGCAGTCACCGAACATTGAGATCACTGTTAATAATCTTATGTATCCAATATTTGTTTCGTAAGTATTTGATCACGATGATATATACAAACATATATGTGTTTTTATTAAATATTCATAGATCAACAAGTTATGTATATTTGTAAATACATAGATTTATTAAGTCAATTATATATTTATGCTTGTTGTACAATTAAACTTTTACATGGGTGGTTGTAGGGACGAAGAAAATGCTAAAGATCCAATTAACAGCATGCCTGGTGTATATCGCTATGGGATTAATCAGTTAGAAAAGATGTTGCAACCACTGGTTGCAAAAGGTTTGCAGTCTGTTTTATTATTCGGCGTATCGCAACATCTTGAGAAGGTAATATTCATAAAACACAATAATGTAATCTTTCTGAAACTACAATGTATATTATAAAACTTCTTTAATTGGTATAAAATTCAATATTTTATTATAACTTTAATTGAATGTTATAAAATATTTAATTAGGAGAGATTTTGTAATAATACAATATTTATAATAGAAGAATTATAAATATTAAAATCCATTACAATTATATATGTTCTATAATTGTAAATTCTATACATATATTCTATATATTATAAATATTGATCAGCTTTTGATTTTAGGATGAGATTGGAAGCAACGCCGATAGTACAAGGAATCCTGTTGTTCAAGCTGTACCATTGTTGCGAGAAAAATTCCCTAATTTAGTAATAGCATGTGATGTTTGCTTATGCGCATATACGAATCACGGACACTGTGGTATTCTCAACAATGATGGTAGCATAAATAACGCAAGCAGTATCCAACGGATCGCTGACGTTGCTGTATCGTATGCAAAAGCTGGTATGAGATTATACATTTCTGAAATTTGTTCTTAAGGTACAATTATGTAATCTTTGTTTCATGAACGTTTGTGATTCATTACAGGCGCCCAAATTGTTGCACCATCTGACATGATGGACGGTAGGATAAGTGCGATAAAGCATGGTTTAGCTGTTGCTGGATTTTCAAATAAAGTAGCGGTCTTGTCATACGCTGTAAAGTTTGCATCAGGACTTTACGGGCCTTTCCGGGACGCGTCGCAGTCTGCACCAAAGTTCGGCGATCGCAAATGCTATCAGTTGCCTCCTGGTAGTAACGGACTAGCAGCCAGGGCTGCTGTAAGTTTCATCCCATTATTAATTTTTTTTCTTTATTATAGCATTTATATAATTATAATATTTCCGTAATCATTGAAGGATATTGAGTGAGAGTTTATAGACATAATATTTCATCCTTTAAAACCATATTCAAATTGTATTGATGGATCTTATTCTGTCTTGCGTTCTGCATTATGAAAACAGAATTGGTATTCTTCAATTTATATGCATATGTGTGATATATAGAATATTTATTTTTCCAAAGGCAAGAGATGTGGCTGAGGGAGCGGATATGCTAATGGTGAAGCCGGGATTGCCTTATTTGGACGTGGTGCGACATACGAAGGATGCGCATCCAGAATATCCTATATTTGTGTATCAAGTGTCGGGAGAGTACGCTATGTTGTATCACGGTGCACAGAATGGCGCGATCAACTTAGAGAATGTACTCAATGAGATATTACTCTCTATGAGAAGAGCGGGTGCTGATTGTATTATAACGTACTTTACGCCATTAATCTTAGATTGGTTGCAACCGAAAAGCAAGTTATAATTAGAAATTAGTACAAGATAAGAAAACAAATTGTAGATTATTCAATTGACATATACGTAGAATATGTATGTAATAATTTATTTTATATTTGGACATGGTCTGTCTTTCATCTATTTCTCGCAATCAGTCTGCTTTCTTTAGTCAATCTCTAGAATCAGTCTAGTTCAATCTCGGTTTGTGTCTGTCTTTCGGAATTAATCTCACTCATTAGTTGTCTTGATTTTATGATTCAAATTATGTTACGGTCGTTCACTATATATTCAAATAGTATTTATTTGAATATATAGTAAACCTATTTGAGAAATCAATATATATAAATTTTTTTTTAAATCGTATTAAAAATATAAATACTTCCATGGTTAAGTATTATTTTATCATAGACACCTATATTTTATATTACTTAGTTTTATTTTTAAGTACTTTTTATTGATTCTTGTAGTTTTACATCTTCTATATCAACACCACTTTAATTTTACAGGCCTATGTACTATATGTAATAACAAAGCAGCATTATTGATCAAATGTACCAAGTCTTTAACACATTTCAAAATGACTGATAACAAAACCCAAACATTACAATATTATGGTTCTGATGATGATGATAATGACCATCCAATATCTGGACCAAGTGTTATTACACCATTACATAAAATAGAAATCAAACAACCTCAGGGCACACATCTACCTGCAGGTCATGATATCAATATACTCAGATTCTATCCGAATATTCAGAGATTAATAATAAATTAGACGACATAATCGGACAGCTCTCAGCACTAGAACAAGGCCAAAGGGCAATATTGGACACAATCATGGAGATAAAGAGATCATTCCCAAAATTTCTTACTACACCAACATTTACAACCATGAGAGTTGATTATTCTAATCCCGATATTAGAAGATTATTATAAATCAGAATTTGCGAATTTAAACCGTATTACAAAGTAAACCTTTTGGTAATATAAATATTTCTAATAGATTGATCCTTGGTTAATTTATCTGGTGAATGGTAAATTAAATTCAATTATATATTATTATATTTAGTACAGATGGTTGAATTCTACATTCATTAGATATTAATTAATATACAGTTTGTTGATTTACATACATAAGTACTTAATAAGCGTTGAATCACTTAAAGTCACTTTTGCCCTCTACCCTGTTTTAATGTTTTAATCTATCGTTAGTATGTAAGTATTATCTACTTCAAGTCACTTTCGATTTCCTTTGTTATGAATACTTAAGCAATAATTCATTTCAAGTTATTTTCTATTCTTTCGGATTTTAATCTATCACGTGGACAAGTTATTTCTTTTAAGCGTGAAGAAAAAACAGTACAAAAAAACTAATGCACATTACAATTTTATGCGATCGTTGAATCATAAAATTCTAAGCTAATTATTATAGTATCAATTGACTATTAAATTATAGAAAAGAATGTAGAATAAGTTTTAAGAAATTAATGTAAGTACGCACTTAATGGATTAAGTATAAATTTTACAAATTTTGTTAATTATTCAAAGATTTGGATGCAACGATGATGTCACGTTTCATCATTCACACGTAGACTTGTCTCTATGTAGGAATACCAATGAAATAATACCGTAGCGCGGTGCGTAACAGAGGCGTTCCATTTAATTCACTACCTGAGATACCGTTAGACTAAACGGTGCCACGGGTGCGTGCAAACCCAGATCGGAACGAAGTAACATGTTCCATCCGTCATTGTTCGTTTTTCATCCATATAACGTTATACAAAACTTCTGTAATTTTGTAAAAATTCTTATTATTTAGAGATATTGTAACTGGAAGGTATACATATATAGGTATATGGCGTATATCAGTAGATGAATAGATAAAAACTATCAATATGTACCAATAGATAAAAGATCCAATAAGACAATATTAAGAATTCGTATGATTACTTAGAATTATATATATTTTTATAAATATCTTATGGTTACATTTTTCTTTTTTTATTGTTAAGGTGGGAAGTAATGAAAACTGTTATTTTATTCAATATTGAAATTTTAGTACCACATTATTATTTGCGTATTGTATATGTTTGTATAAATAAAAAAAGTTTACAATTTTGTTAAAAAACTATCTAGTTATATATTAGAATATTTTTGAAGAATGTATGTTCAATATAAGTACTTTATATGATCATTTTTTAATGATACTAGACACTGAATATATGTTTAATGTTATTTTCAAATGTTTCAATCTATATTCTAGCATTTATAATCTTCGTATAAAAATAAAAAAAAAATAGAGAAGTTTGGACTGAAATATTGCAGTGTTCCGATTATAATGTGTTCAGTCTTATATTTTAGAAAACATTTTCTCCAAATAAATAAAATATCTTTTTTCCTAATTTATTGAAAGTATTTATTAAATATTCTTCCTATAATTACATCTGAACATAATTTTGCAAAAATTATATCATAATTAGCTGTATAAAGATCTTCGAATGCTGCAATTTTTATATCTTTTTTATATTTTCTATAACACTGATTTATTTTGTACTGCTGAGGTGAATATCAACGAAACAGATAATAATATGTAAAGAGTAAATATGTACACAGTTCTGTTACAGTCTTTGCACGGGGTTCGCGGCGATTTTTCACATCCCTGCAGAAGTGATGCAATTTATAAAGCACGGTTTTGCATCTACTGTTGATTCAGTTGTTCTTGTTGAATCCGAATGCCTTTCTTCGCGTGACTAAAAAAGGAGCTGATACATTTATTTTACTCATTTAATACGTAGTTTTCTACTTTTTCAAATTATTGTAGTTTTTATTTATTGAGATGTACATTAAACGATAGTTTCATCAAAAATATTCGTCTTTTTTTCGTTGAAGAAAACGTTCAAAGGAATAAGATTTTTATACTTTATATTAGTTTATACATTTGTCAGAGCAGAAGCACGACTGCACTTTTTTTACAGATTAATCGATGAATAAATAATTTGAAACTAATAAAATATAATACGCGCTTTCATACAAAATATACATACACGTGTATAAGATAAGCTGCGATAAACAGTGTGCTTGTCACTCGTCACTAAAAAAAATTATCACTTCGAGCTATCAAGGCTCCGAGTTCGTCAATTTTTGAATCTGCAGCAAAAACGCTGTTAAAAATATCAATCTTTCAATTTTTAATAGCAATCTTTCTCGGGATTTTCACCGGGATGCGACGGCAGTCGACACCGAGGTTGACGCGATACGCGATACTATTCGCAACTATTCGTGATGCAAAAAAGGCTATCGATACATCATTGACAAGAATGTCGCGGGCGCGACGTTCGTCGCGAAATCCGTCCCTGGCGCGTCGCACGGTGTGGCACACGGTGGCCACGGTGTGCTCGCTCGGTACGGCGCGTTCCACGTGTTCCACCCGCGGTATCTAATCGGCCGGCCACGAATCGCGACGGCTCGCGAAGGTTCTGGAAGTAAACAGCCGTAACGTGGACCAATGAGGCGCGGCCAACTGTATACGCGGCTACGAATCGTGGCCAACGATTTTCCCCCGTGGCCGTGCGTTGTCCGCCAATCGGCGTTGGCCACGAAGTAACACTCCCGTTAATATCCCGGCCCCGAGCCCGGTGCCGATGTCAGTCGTCGTTTTACCGTTCACTGAGAATAACGCGAGAGACTCTGATTGCCGAGGAGCGCGGAGAAAACGTTCAGCGAGCCGACTACGTATCCAGCTGGTGAGTCAACCTCTGTTCCGGGTGCCCGGTGAGCCGGGCCACGTTTTCTTTAAATTGTACTCGTTATTCGTCGAGACGCACTCCGCTCCGTCGGAGTCAGCCGCCGCGCACCGACGCCGACGTCGCGCACCGGAATTCGATCGTCTCCTCGGAGAGAAAGAATTTCCCGTTCTCCCCCGGGGGAATCTCGGGCGTTCCACGTCGTCCCGCTGTCAAGGAGTCGTCACTTTTACGATCGACGATCAACGACGGTCTCTCTTTTCGTTATTTTCGCCTTTTGTCCGCGTCCTGTTTGCCAACGGGCGACACGGTATTTTCCTTCTTTTTTTTTTCTTAGTACTTACGTTTGGAGACCGCTGCGAGAGAGTCTTCTGCCACGTTGGACTCGCTCGCTACGAATCTCCGATCGTAGAAACTCTTATCACGTTCTTGAGTGATTGTGAAAGACGTGTTCGTTAAATTGTCAATAGTCGCGGTAATTTAACGGACGGGCAATTGATCGATATCGCGTCTCCGTGACGCGTCGAATTTCTAGAATGATCTCTCTTCGAAAGGATGACGTGTGACTTCGCTCATCGAGCCGAAAACTCATCCGGCTCGTGAACCCTACTGATAGCTTTTTTTTTTTTAATTTGTTGAATGGAATGCTCCAGAATAGATTTCACTAAAACCAGGGAGTTGTTCTTTTAGCAGAGATAGGGATACAGATCTGATACCTGAAGACATTTTTATATGTGATACATTATTATCTGATTGTAATGATATGTAATGTAAAAAAAAATGTAAGACATATAGAGATACTTTGCAAGCCTAGTTTACTCCAAAATTTATTTTTAACATTAATTTTTATTCTAATATACAAATTAGGTGGATCAAGGATTGTTATATAAGAAATTATAGATGTATATTAAAATTTATGGTTGACTAATTTGGTATACTGCTTATAATAATTAATAATTGATATTTAAAGATAGATATGATATTTAAATGACATTACATTCATAAATAAAATTTATAAACTTTGTTTTTCATGAAGAAAAATTCAGATCTTACTGACGTGTTAACCCTATGATTATTGATACTTCAGGTATAGTTTATACAAAGCGTACGCAACATGAAGGGAGGAGTCAAAGCTCTACTGATAGTGGGACTGCTGTCACTGCTGTCAGTCGCCACGCTCGCCAAAGAGGACAAAGAAAAGGAAGATATTGGTACAGTGATAGGAATCGATTTGGGTACAACATACTCTTGGTGAGTATACATTGTCACAATGATGCGTTATTAAGAATAATTTATCGAGAGAAAATAATTCATTATCTTTTTTTTTGGTGGGCAAATTAGTAAAATGTTACGTGTTTTTTCAGTGTTGGAGTTTATAAGAACGGTCGCGTAGAGATCATCGCCAACGATCAGGGTAACCGAATCACACCTTCCTACGTGGCGTTCACCAGCGACGGCGAGCGTTTGATCGGCGACGCCGCCAAGAATCAACTGACGACAAATCCCGAGAACACTGTGTTCGACGCCAAGCGATTGATCGGTCGCGAGTGGTCGGACCCCACTGTGCAGCACGATGTGAAATTCTTCCCATTCCCGGTCATTGAGAAGAACAATAAGCCGCATATCAAGGTCGACACGAGCCAGGGTGAAAAGGTCTTTGCGCCCGAGGAGATCTCGGCTATGGTATTGGGCAAGATGAAGGAGACTGCTGAGGCTTATCTTGGCAAGAAAGTCACTCATGCGGTAGTTACTGTGCCGGCTTACTTCAATGACGCACAAAGACAGGTGAGGTCTATGATAACTTCGACGCTTTAGTTTTGTCTTTGAACTCCCAAAAAGATCGTATGCTCCAAGTTGAAAAGTATCATGAGTATTAATCAATAAATCTCAAATTAATATTCTGTTCGAATCTTTCGGCATATTCTGTTGAAGAAATCGTGTTGTAAATTAATTCTATATATAAATTAACTTTGTATCCTCAAAATAATTTCTTATTTATTTACACAGGCCACCAAAGACGCTGGAACAATTTCTGGCCTGGTCGTAATGAGGATTATTAATGAGCCAACTGCCGCTGCGATCGCGTATGGTTTGGATAAGAAAGACGGCGAGAAAAATGTATTGGTGTTTGACCTGGGCGGCGGCACTTTTGACGTCAGTTTGCTCACTATCGACAACGGTGTATTCGAAGTCGTTGCTACTAATGGCGACACCCATTTGGGAGGTGAAGATTTCGATCAGCGTGTGATGGATCACTTCATCAAACTGTATAAGAAGAAGAAGGGCAAGGATATCCGTAAGGACAACCGAGCTGTGCAGAAGCTGCGTCGTGAAGTCGAAAAGGCTAAACGAGCACTCAGTGCCAGCCACCAGGTGTGTACACATTTTTTTTTATATTTAAATATTTTATCTACAATTTTTCTATTCTCGTCTTTAAAATATTTTCTTACTATTTTTATTTTTTATCAGTCTAATCTATTTCTTTTGTGTATTACAGGTCAGGATCGAAATTGAATCGTTCTTTGAGGGTGAGGACTTCTCTGAGACCTTGACTCGTGCCAAATTCGAGGAGCTGAACATGGATCTCTTCCGTAGTACTTTGAAGCCTGTGCAAAAGGTGTTGGAAGATTCCGACATGAGCAAGAAAGATGTGGACGAAATTGTTTTAGTTGGTGGCTCGACTAGGATCCCGAAAGTTCAACAATTGGTTAAGGAATTCTTCGGTGGCAAGGAACCATCGCGAGGCATCAATCCTGACGAAGCCGTCGCTTATGGTGCCGCTGTACAAGCTGGTGTACTTTCTGGAGAACAAGATACGGATGCTATCGTACTTCTCGATGTTAATCCTCTTACCATGGGTATTGAAACTGTTGGAGGTGTGATGACCAAACTCATTCCAAGGTAAATACGAAAAACACATCTTTAAGATTATCATTAAATCTGTAAATATTTAGATTATCGACTAGAGTTGAATCAAGAGTTCTTGCAGTAAAACGATATTCTTTATTTCCGTAGGAACACAGTCATTCCCACGAAGAAATCTCAGATCTTCTCCACGGCATCTGACAGCCAACACACTGTCACGATTCAGGTATACGAGGGTGAGCGTCCCATGACCAAGGACAACCATCTGCTTGGCAAGTTCGATCTGACTGGCATCCCACCGGCGCCACGTGGCATACCACAAATTGAGGTCACCTTTGAAATCGACGCCAACGGTATTCTACAAGTATCGGCCGAGGACAAGGGCACTGGCAATCGCGAGAAGATCGTCATCACAAACGACCAGAATCGTTTGACGCCCGATGACATCGAGCGGATGATCAAGGACGCAGAGAAGTTCGCCGACGACGATAAGAAACTGAAGGAGCGCGTAGAGGCGCGCAATGATCTCGAATCGTACGCGTACTCGCTCAAGAACCAATTGGCTGACAAGGAGAAACTCGGCTCAAAGGTGAGCGACGCGGACAAGGCTACGATGGAGGAGGCTATCGAGGAGAAGATCAAGTGGTTGGAGGACAATCAGGATACCGAGCCAGAAGAATACAAGAAGCAGAAGAAAGAACTCACCGATATCGTTCAGCCGATCATCGCCAAGCTCTATCAAGGCGCGGGCGGCGGTGTCCCACCCACTGGTGGCGAGGAAGAGGATATGAGGGACGAACTTTAACTGCAAATTCGCGACCCGCTCACCTCGGTTCGCGGTTTAGACTGATTACTCGCCTTCCGAGCAAACACTTTACAGAAGTGTTTGATATACACGAGAGGCTGAGCGCGGTACACACGCGAGATCATGTTCTCGCCGTACGTTTAGCTGAAAGTGGCTGTCTGGTTCTAAGTTTTACTTAGATAATATGTAGTATACACTATCTATAACTTTAAGACTTAGGTTTAAGGAGGGCGTTTGAAGCTAAATGTGCAGTGGGAATAGAAGTCTTCGTCATAAGTCTCACGTACATTTTAAGAAAAATGTGAGAGTATGCTAACAATATCGAAAAGTCGTCAAATTTTGAAAGAATTGAAATCGATGAAAATCTTGATTCTTTCCACAATTTTAACGACTTTCCAATATTATTAGCATTTTCGACGCTGCGCTCGTTTCTTTCCCCCGCGAAATAAGCATACTGAACTCCACTACGTCGTTAATTTATTTCGAATTGTTTTATATGTTTCTCCACTAAGTGTAATAATCGAACGATCGGTTAATCGTGGAGCAAAGCGCGTTAAAGATGTAATTCGTGAGTATGCGTATATACGACTGAACGAGAGAGTGAATGAAATTTGTGAAGACGCGCGGGCTTGTAACTCGTATACTGCCAGCGAGTTGCATCGTACTATGTACAATGTAGCCGTGTGAGTGTGCAACATGTGTATCAGTAATGCAAGAATAAAGATTTTTTCAGTAAACTGTAACTTCTGTCGGCATATATATTATGGGACATTTCGCATCCCAAGATCTACCTACAGATCCTGAGACTCAATACACAAATAGATAACAAGATAACACAAATGTTTGAAGAAGTAACGTCTTAAAAACTTTCAAAATACGTTTCTTTAGAATCTGGTATCGCTTGGCCACGTAGACGTTTACAGTTTTTTCTAAAATAAACCAAGTGTTCAGATCAAATCAAATTTCTGTTAAATAAGAAGATTCCAGTTGAAAATTTATATATTCTAATTATCTTCTAATCCGTCGACATAATTACAGCGGGAGATCGTTTTGAGAAAATTTATTTAAGGATCCAGTTCATATCGTAACAAAAACAGCACGGAATTTGTAGACATAATCAATTCCCTATAATATCTTAATTCGCCTATTGTGTACCGAAATACAACCGTTAACAGACACGATGACAATAACATAATTCGCTCCTTTGTGAAACTCCGACGTTAATTTGTTCAGAGCAATTTAATCGCTGGACTTACGCAATGTTTCACAAATTTACTTAGGTATAAAAATAATATCGAAATCGCGCGACAGATGTTTACCGCGCGTGTACGTGATTAGGATGGGAAATTCGTAGGCTACGTTGGAAAAGTTTCGCGATCTCGAAATAAAACTTCAAAAGGACTGTTGCTTAGGCTACTTTTATCTCTTTGTCTTTCAAGAACCCGATATATTGAAGAATAATTATATAATAATCTAATTATTTCACCCTGCGAGGACAAAAAAGCAAAATATTCTTAGTTTTCAATAAATACGATTTACTGATATATATTTAATTAATTATCGAAGATAATCATTGTGACACGTTTAGAGTCACATCTTCGTTATGTATTTTTATTTCTGTTCTGAAAACACAAGATGCTACGAAAGATTTCAAGGAGATTGATTCTTATAAAATTTAAAGCAAAAATCTCTTAATTTTCCGACGTTAGGAATTAAGAATGGCAAACAACAGATAATTTTTTAAAAAGTTTCGATTCATGATCTGGTTTCGAAACTTCTCCCACGCAGCTTGTACAGTTCTTTTTACTTCGGTTTCCGCAGATTCCGATGTACCATAAATTACCGAGTAATATATCGCTTTACGAATGTAGTCTACGTAGTAATAATACTATCTTTAACCGAAAAAAACGCTGAGAAATTAATTCGCATTATTCAATTTCGGGCGCTACGATTAGCGCGTAAGGGAATCTGAAGAGGAATAAGCTTCGAGACTTTCGAAAGATTTATCTCTTGTCACACCGATCTCTTTCACAGCGCAAGAAGAAACGCGTGTTTAATCTCGATCATCCTCAATCGCAATACTATACTGCTTTGATATTCCGTTTAAATTTTACCACCGCTTTGTATTCGTGTCGCACTACTTCTATGCATATTACAGTAAGGATCGAGTGAAAAAGCAGTTTCTTTGTTCCATTTAAATATTAAAATATTTACTATATACAGTATTCAATACCATATTGTGTTCAATAGTAATAGTAATAGTAATAGTTATCGGCTTTCTACGATCTCAGTCTTTTAATATGAATGAGTGGTTCCACAATATACTCACGTAATTTAAAATATCAATCAATTCACATATAATTTAAATTATTGAATGTAATTTAAATTATATGTGAATTGATTGATATTTTAAATTACTTGAGTATATTGTGGAACCACTCATTCATTATTAAAAGACTGAGATCGTGGAAAGCCGATAACTATTACTATTACTATTACTATTGAACACAATATGGTATTGAATACTGTATATAGTAAATATTTTAATATTTAAATGGAACAAAGAAACTGCTTTTTCACTCGATCCTTACTGTAATATGCATAGAAGTAGTGTGACACCAATTTTTTTGACTAACGCTTGCGATAAAGGCATGAAATTTTGAGGAGAGATAACAGTGTGCACAAATCGAGAGCTGAACGGGGAATCTTTTAAAAATCTCAAGACCTTCCTCAGACGCCCACGTATGAAACGTAAAATACCATCGAACAGGTAGCAGTGAGTGAACGGTATATTGTTTTGCCTGTGAATCTCTTTTACAGGATTATTTTCCGTATGTAAAAAGATAAGGCCAAAAGATAGGCATTCAGTGTGTGAATCACGAACCAGAAGGACAATTTTTCTGTTTTCTTTTCTTTCTTTTTTTTTCGTCGTAACTCGCAGAGTTAGTACAATTCGCTTTTGCTATTTTACACTGAGAATAAGTAACGAGGTATTTCATTGCGGTTTGTACATGTAGAATTGAATATTGTTCCGTTCTTCGATTCTCTTTTCTCTTCATTTTTTTTTTTGTATTTTTGGCATTTGCATCGAAAACTTCGAACAACGGGCATTGAGCATTTCTTTTTTGTCTAGTTTCCTATTAGATCGTTGAAGCGACAATGTACTAATTATGGAATTATAAGTTTTTTTCTCGTGTATATAATCCTAAGGAACCATGGCGCTATCTCGTACTTATGTATACGTAGTCAAGCGTAAGTCTGCATACGACTGAAGAAACAATGCGTGAAAGAACGTTTAAAAAATAATGGAAGTCCTTTGGTGTTGACTAATCGTCGGCGTACCCGATTGTTTCTCCTCGGAAAAAGGAAAGATCCGCCGGCATATAGGGGCGATTGAGACGAAACGTGACTTCCGATTGTCGGAAACACGTGCGGAATCAAATCGAGCAATTATCGCGAGCAACACTTTCTTTTTTTTTAACTTAACACTGAAATGCCGCTAATAAAAACGGAGTGGTACCTCTACATCAGTTCTTAGTCCTATACAGATTTGCGGTCAACCGACACTTGCTCCGAGACAGTCAGTAATGCGTGTCCAGCGGCGCGTAAAATACTATGAGTATCGGATAAATATCGTTCGTGCTTCCTGGTCGAAATCAATGGTCAGTCCGGAACCTCGGAGAATCGTCTTCGGCAAGGAAGCTAAATTTGTCCCCCCTCTTCGATATCGCGAAGTGCAAGGATGTAGCGGCGACCGAGACCGTGGCACTTGGTGCCGCGACGTACCCGACGGTGTACCTCGAGTCTCCCGTTACATCCCTTTGTTTCCCATTTTTTAATAACTACATAATGCGGAATTTCCTATTTTCCTTTCTCTCTCTCCTTACGCGGTAAATATTTTCTTCTTTTTTTTCTTCGTCTAGCATGAACACATTCAACATATTGTTTCTTTTTTTCTTGTTTAACTATACAGCACATCCTGAAATCAATGGACTGTGAAATAACAGCATGGAGAAGTGATTCTCTTCAGATTCTGGCTGTACTGCTTTCTCTCTCTCTCTCTCTTTTTTTTTTTTTGCTTTTCTTTTCCGTTTTCTCTCTCCAGTGTGCCAGTCTATATCATATCTCGGACGTATATATTCTTATAATAGCAGTATTAATGAATACACATATATCTGCGTGCACCGCGAGCGGAAAGGATTCCGATTTTAGATTTATTTCTCGAATCTCGTGACCCTTGACTCTATACTCGATATTACAGCTAAATTTAATATATTATAAGTAATATAATTTTCGCGCAACGCTATGAGATTAAAGTGGAGGTCGGAGCTTGTACTATGATAAGATTGCTATCAGAGATTGAGATTTTTAGAATTAAATTGGTCGACTCTTGTAAACGTCTGTAAAAAAGAGCTTAGACGAAGTGCGGGGAATCCTCTCCGCTCGCAATATCGCTCCCGTACATATAATTACAAATACTTGTAATGCCTACTTGCTAATGCCAATGAATACATTGAGCTACTATATATATGATCGTAGCATATATACTCTTAAAACTCTTGTTTTAGTAACTAGACATTTCGTTTCTGAAAGAAGTTTTTGCCTTCACGCTAGAAGTTTTTTCCCGTAAAAAAATGCGCTAGAGATTTCTTTTCTTCCTAACACTGAACGATTTAGACACGAGTGTGTGTGTGTATGTGCAGTAAGTGTGTATAAATAATTTCTCTAAGCGCGCGAATGCTCGCCAAAACACGAAGTTCGAGTAGGAATATAGTCCAGCGTAGAAGATATATACTGACTTCACTCCCGATAAATAATTTATACAGAACTCTCTGCGGGACGCTGCGCAACCGAGATTAACAAACATTCGTGTGGATTTTTTTTTAAAATACCACTCTTAAAAATAAATCTATGCATAATACGTATTACAGATTTTGTTTGCCGAGTTGCAAGCGCAATTCTGCTTGAAATTTCTATATGGAAAATTAATATATGCTTTAATCGCTATATACAAATGTGTCTTGAAATACATACGCCTTTTGATAAATAATATGGAACCGATTTCCCTTACTTTTTATTTTTTTAAGAAATTCAACTCGTCGCTAATTAATTCTCTTAATAATTTATTAAACAAATCTCTCTTGACAAAAGAGACTTAAGATAAAGCTGAATTCTTTTCTAATTCTCCAATAATTCTTGCCTAATTCGTCGAAAGTCTGACTTTATTTTCATCAGGAGCAAAATGCAGATTGCTAAAGAATAGTCTACTTATATACCCTTTTCGGAACACTGTTCTATTGAAATAGAATTTACGCCGACAGCTTTCGATCCGCAGATTATCGGGGACAGCTGCAAAGAACAGGTGAATAGTTAAGCACTTAGTTCAAATTTGTTTCGAAGACCTGAGAGTTCATCCACGCTGTACTTTTTAGCAATATGTGTGTGAAAGAGGTACGTGCTTCCGTGGTCTCATGCGAGAAACGAGGGAAAAACCCGACAACAATAATCGGCAGATCGAGAGCCCTCTTTTTTTCCTCGAGATACAAAATTTTCAACAAAAAATTCATGCGCTAATTCGCGCAGAGACTCAACAAATATCAAACACGGTGCGCTTCTGGCCGCGTCACTTAAATATCATTTCCCTAGTTTGAACAACAACAATGTATCTCGTATCACAGTATTATTCAGTAGTGTATTTAGTATTTGTCTCACGTTCACTTTGGATATGGCAAATATGAGATAGTAACAGTAAAATTATACTAATGTAAGTCTATAACTCTTTGGGGCTAAATGCATATCACAGTGGGAAAATTTTCAACGTTCCTATGTTCACCATCTTCTACGTCTTCCGCTTTCTTCTTTCTTTTTTGTCTTTTTTTTTTACTTATTTTTAGATTATTATTTAACCGTCCAGAAGCGCACCGGTCCCAGAAGCGTGTCACTTTTTTTTTCTTTAATAAGGTCACGTTATCTATACGCATTATTACGAAGCATCACCGCCAACCAGAAACAAGCAAGCAATTAATAATATTAGAGTAAGATTTTTTTTACCATTAGTCAAAAAATGCACCGTATGTTACTTGAGATACGTGTTTCCGTATCCACTATACAGTCTTATCCTAATTTTTCGCTGCGTAATGCACTACTGAAACATAGGACTATTGAATTGTACTTCTTTTTCCTATAGTTTTCAAAACAAGATTGTTTACAGTTGCATATGAAACTTCGGGTTTTCAAAAAAAGTTTCAAAGTTTTACAGTTTCGCAAAAACTATTTTGAAAACTAACAATAAGTAACGATCTATCGCGGGTCGTTCCCATAAACGTTAAAAAATTAAGTAGAGTTTAAGTTAGAGTTGCCCCTAAGATTTAAGCAATTCTCTGCATCTCTATAAAACTAGGAAGAGACAGAGAATTTTAATTAATGTTTATGGGGCAGAGCCTTAACTAGATCTCCGCAGACCGCACTGAGCTTTTAGGCAGAGGCAACTACAAAAGTTTTATAGCTTTTCGGAAGATGGGGAAACGAGGACTCGTATGCGGACCGCGTGAGCACATGAGTTTGAGAATACTGGCTTATAAGAACGACCTTATGATGCGTACTATGATAAATATATATCAAATAAAAAAAAATCTCTTTTGAAACTGCTTTAAAGCTCTAGTAAAACATCTGACAGCTTTTAAAGTTTTAAGCAAATCATGTTTTAAATATAATACACAACAATGCAAAATATTTTTTAAGACTTACAAATTAATGTATATTATTAACGTAGAAAGAAAAGAGAAATTGTTATTAAATATAGAATATATAAAAAATTAACGTAAAACTGAGATTTCATGTGCAACAGTTTAATAAAAAATAGTCCGTAATTAATCTATATATTGCTTATATAATCGGATCGATACGATATTGTATTAACGTTTGTTAAAAATAAAATACCGAGTTATTTAAATCGTATCGTCAGAAATCCGAATAGGAGTAAAAAAATACCTGATCATTTTGTTAACAAAAAAAGGGAAATGCTACACAGCTCTTTCCTAACACTACGAACATGTAGTAGATATCAATATTACCGTCATGCCAATTATAGTGCACGACCACTTTTCTTAATCACCTTCATCGTTTACCTATTTGCAGTATGTTTCAAAAATTATATATGTCCCTATTGGATCTTAAAAAAAAATTAACGGATAGCAAAATTAAATAATTTGATTCAGTCATGGATGTGCAAGCAAGCCGACATTCGAAACTGATGAAGAAGGTGAGATAGTTTAAATTTCAAAATTCTCTCTCGGCACTGTTTTAAATAATTTCTAAAAACTCTCCGTAACTTTCCTCCGTCTTCACTCACGTTCTTTTGTTAGTATGCTTATTAGTCAAACTTGATTTTGAAGAAAAACCTATATCCTCACCACCAGCTTCTAAAACTGCCAAGTGTTTATATAGTGAATAAATGGATTCTTTCGATGATATTTTGATGACCTTAAAGACATAGTCTTATTGAAATATGCTTTAAGAGGATAACTTTTTTTCTCGATTGACCGCTTGTGACTTGAAGAAACATGTTTTGAAGAATCTCCTGCAAAATACAATAACAAAGATGTTGAGGTGACTGTATTAACGACCAATGTGTGATCATCTTCAAATTGACGCTATTTACCAATAGAAATTTAACTCGTGCTTGTATCTAAAATAAACCCTTGGCGAACGCTTGAATGACGTTAGGTACGGTAGCATCAAAACCGTTGATCGTCAGGACGTGTCGGTCATAGGGCTCTTTACAATATGGTGTGGAAGAGCATAAAGCGCAAGTAATCAGTCTGCAAAGAGACCATAGTTTTATATTTGCAAAATTATATTGTAAAATTAGAATAAGTATTATTCTGTGTTTTTATTATGAAATAATGGAAATCTGTAGATATCTGTATTTCAATATAGAATAACGGTTCAGGTCTGAGATATTAATATATTTTAATTTCATTAAAAGAATGTTAAGATTGTGTTAGTATCCATAATTTGTTTCTATAGAAGATGCACATTCTACAGTATGTACATTGTAATAATAATCATATAAATAATTTCACAAAAATTTGCTAAAACTGCTTTACAGCAAACTACATTTATAATTTTTTTATTACTAAAAACATATTAAATACGCACAATAAATTTATTAATACTTTATTGTGACTTGTAATTGATGATATATTCTAAATAAATACCGTCTCTTTATATGGATGAGAATATTAAAGGAAATTAAAAGTGTAGAAAAATGTCTTAGTAAATTCAATTGTAAAATATTGAGAAACAAATTCCAATGAATTCGTTTCGCTTTCTCAATTTAAGAAATTCAGGTGATAAATAAAATTGCGCACTTACTTTGTATCCGGAAGTTTCATATGCTCTTTGTACGCTATCAGTTTTTCCTGCGATTCATCGTGCCTTGGGAATATTTGATCCATAATGTTAATAAAAACATCGTACGGCTTAGATTTGTTTGTGGCCCACAAGATTGGTTTACTCGTGTTGGTACTTCCTATGGGGCTCGCCGTTAAGGTCGCCAAAATATGTTCGAAAGAATCCGTATTGCGGACATTTACTGGAGAAATTCCGTCGCCGTCGTTCGTAAACGTCGCTATGGTAACGTTCTCCTCGGAACGCAAAAGTATCAGCGCAATCAAAGCAGCCGTCTCGATGCCAGTCATATTACCGTTCTGCCAAGTGCGTATTTCCATCGATTTGTTTGTACTGATTGTCACTAAGTAGCGAAATTTCGTAGGTTGTATATTCTGTAAATAATTATAATGGCAATAAGACAAATAAGCTAGATAATAATATCTATTTAAAGCAACACATGCTCGTTAGTTTAATTGATTTTCATACTATTATAAAATGTTTCAATAAGTTGCCAAATTACATATATGTAATTAAATTCGCTTTAATCATAAAAAAACTTGAATAATGAAAGAACTAATAAAAGCTAATAATCATATTTAAAAAAAAACAGATAATTAATATGTAGTTATCAAGCTATTTATCATTTCACCTACATACAAATATACTTATTTTTAGCCATATTATTATATTAATAATTTAAAAAACAATTTATATTAATATCACTGAAATTCATAACTACTGAATCACTTAATAACTCACAAGAAAATATTCAAAAAAATCGACTTACTTTAAATGACAAACGGAATGCCTCGTTTAAAGCGTTTATTACTTCGACATTTGGATCATACTCCGGCGATTTCTTTCTTTCTGCTAACATTCGAACTTTTCGTTTTTCGTAGGTCAAAGCTCTAGAAAATGCATATTTATCAATGACAATCTTAACTCATCATTTAAATCACACAGAATACTGTTGCGCACTTACTTTCCAGAACTTTTATAATTTTTTAGGGTAATAAAAACTAATGCTGGATGAACTTTACTGGCCTCAACGCAATCTGAATCAGTAAGTCGTTTTGTTACTGCCTCGATTGCTATCTTAGTACGATCAGAAGGATCAGCACTATCAGCAGTAAGACACCCAAGATTGTGAATCCTTTGCAGGTTGTTTAGAAGAACACCAACATCCATTGACATTAGCAATGCAGTCCAAACCTACATATGAAATAATGGAACGTTATGTCAATTCGTTGAAATCAATTTCTCATAAATATATTTTTTTATGCCAATCATAAACAAAATTTTCTTTGTTTATGTTGTGTCTAAAAATATCGAATCTCTTTTTAATCTTATGTGATATTATTTAAAAATTTAAAAATCTGATAATTTAACAATCTTATTCTTTGAAACACTGAAAGTTTAACACTATGTATCTTAATAATTAAATTTAATTTCTGTAGAAATAATCTTATATACTATAATATATAGTATACAACTTTATTTGTCATTTCTAAAAATTGGTTAAAAATTATTTTTGGTAATATTAAATTATACCAACATTAACTTACAGTTTCTAATAAATTAATGGCAAAATAAAAAATATGCTCTCGTGTGTCGGCATTATACCTCTTTGGATTTTAGCAAATGTCCAGGTACATGATCTAAAGAGAAATGATTTGTTTCCAGCATACTGGCAGCTTCTAACTCATCTTCGCAATGTTTGAAGTTTTCAACATGTTCCATGTATTTTAGTAGCTCTTGAATATTCTCACTGCTGTCAGATTTCATTTCTGTTTTGGTCTTTTCCAAGCCATATATTACATACTTCAGTATAACTTCTCTTTCTATTAAATAATTAATTGCCTAAGTGATATCTTTACCCTTGATTAATAGTTTTAACCATTCATTATGACAACGCAAATCCATTGTGATTTACTTTAGCTGTTTAAATTTACAAGTTATATAAACATAAGCTTTATTATCATATAATTTTATTATTTTATTACATTACTAATTTTAAGCAACTTTCAGCCATTATTATTATTCTTTAATCTAATTATAATTACACTAATATCAATTGTATGTAAGAATATAAGTACAAAAAAAACAAGATTGGATTTATATAAAAAAAGAAACAAGAGATCGATAAAGTTTAAATAGTATTTTACATGGATTTGTGCTTTCTTCATAAACTTGACGGTTTCGTATGTTTACCTCGAGTATTGCCTTGAGGATGAGCCATTTTGACAATATCCTTGTGTTTCCAGCCATACCTGCTTCTATATTTCGTGACACACTTTATAAAATCCATTGGTTGCTTAGAGAGGTACCAATTGTTAACAGCTTTCCTCATACCGTGGCCCCATCCTTGCGTAATATAATTCAACTCTTTCTCTCTGCACAGTTTAGAAACGAATTTAACGAACAGAATAAAATCCGGGGTAGATGCACAGATCTCTCCCACACTTTCATACGCTGCTTGACGTAATTTCTCGCTTTTATTTTGCCTGCAGCAAACAGCGAGGGCAAACACCAAAGCCTCTGGATGTGTAACCAAATTGCTCGCAAATGCCTGTAACAGGAATAGGTGATTATGGTAAATACTTTTGTACATATATTAGGCAATTTATACCAGTATTTACCTGTTTGATCAGTTCAATGGGTACCAATTCCTTCTCCTTATCTTCAGCAAGTTCTTCTATGGCTATAACATTCCTGACTATAAAATAATGATGAGCAAACCAATATCCAGGCTGGTAATTGGGATAATCTTTTCCGACATACAGATATCGTAATAAACGTGATTCGGGGTCATTGCTTTCTGCTGCCATTTCCCAGTAACAATTTGCCTAAAACAACAATTAAATTACAAAGATTTTTTAAATACTTATAACTTAAAAAATCATTGACAAATATCATTGACAAAGAACAATTATCAGCAGTCGCTTAGCTTTCAATCTTCAAACAACTAGCACTCTTATTTTATATTTTCTCAATAGGCAAAAGCCTATATAATTCATATAAGTTCTCAATTTAATTGTTTCTAAAAGCAACAGTTCTATTTCGGCTTATTTACAACATTTAATGAGATTGTTATGAGTGTAATTGTCATAAAAAAAGTGAAATATTAGGCAGATCCTATATATGATAAAATATAGAATAAGTGTGGAATATATATGAACATACATGAATTTTAAATTGTGTTGCAAGTTAGGATTATACAAAATGTTTACACAGATCCATCTTCTGATAGACAGAATATGACATTCAGAAAGAGACATAAAAGAGACTGTTTATGCTGGGTAAGAGCTTCAAAAATTATACCGAAAAACACGTCGAGTGTTATTCAACGGTATTGTCAGGGGCATGCGGGGCAGCGAGGTACTCCGCGCTTTAGAAAACTCGAGAGCGTTTCGACTTGGATCACAACAAGCGTTTTACTCTATTTTGAATCTCTCCTAAAAAAAAAATGCGAAGGACACTCGATCCGCATTATTTACATGTAACATGACCCATTAACTGGATCGCGAATTATTACAGGTCGCGTCTGACACACGTACGAACATCCACACGTATACATACACGCGCAATCAGGCACCCGTGCAGCATGCACGCGCATGAGCGCGGATTCCTTCGCGAGGATCGCGCGTATCACCTGGTTTTACCAGATAAGGTAACGCGGAGATACAAGGTGATGCGATCTTACGCATTCACGTACGCACGCACGCACGCACGCACACACAGCTGCGAGTCCGTCGCGGTAGCGACGCGAAGTTAGCGCGGAGTTGAACGCGAGGGATGCGAGGGACGCAATCGTCTCCTCGCTCCTTCCCGTTTAGCGATTTACCTTGCGTCAATGTGGACCGACGTGCGGAACAACCATCCACAAGCACAAGAGGAACGGAAACTGACCACTGATGACTGACGACGATCGCGCAACACACCACGGTCACGACGTGCGGGGTGCGGGGAAGCGCTGAAGCGCATTGTGACGCACGGAGCGACGCGGAGCGGCGGCGGCCCGCGTCGCCGCGTCGACGTTTGTCGCGTGGGTTAAACGCGTCGACGCTAGGTGGCGCCACGCTGATATTTCGGGCCCTCCAGCTGATATCGATAACTCGAGAAGAAATTTATTTCTCCCTCTTTTCCCCCTTGCCGCTTACCGATCGACTCTTCCTCTTCTCTCGTCCACTCCCCCTGCTCTCCCTCCCCCTCTCTCTCTCACTCATCGCGGTTTGAAGAAAACATTCTTTTTTGCAATGATAAAATAAACATGCCATTATAATTTATATGCCACACCGCGATGCGTATTTCGATTCTCATGTTAATTATTATTGACCGACACGAATGACGATGCCGTAAATTAACAATTAATGAGAATTCTTGATCGGCTTAGTCACTTGAGAATATAAAATTGTTCCCACTTCGCGAATATATCAATATCCCTGTCGAACGTATATATGACGTGTTGCATTCGCAGTTAGGTCGACGAAGCTGGCTGCGAAAGTGCCTTCATCGCGGGACTCCGTTCGTTGTACGCCGGCCTTTAAACGCGAGATGCACAAAAACGCCGAGCAAAACAATTTTTCCCCCCGCGGCCACGCCGCAGGCTTCCCCCCCTCTTATCGTTATAACTTGTAAGATCAATTGCGAGGATCGAGATAAGTTTAATGAAAATAAATAGACGATTCCACGTGACGCGGTCGATCGATCAGAATTATCTCGCCTCTATATTTAAATCGGTATCATTATATATTTGTTCTCTAATCTTGTAACCCGCGACCAAAGAAAAGCCGACGTGTTATCTCTAATCAAACGCTAATCGGGCTCTAATATTCCGGAATTTAATCGAGTATTTTATCATCTGTACCAAAAGGCAACGTCGTACGCGTGCGAGATTCAGAATGTGTTTTTTTTTTAACTCTTTCATCCCAAATCTCCACTATACCCGCCGATTACACAATCGAATCTTGGGATGACGTAAATTTTTGCTGAATTGCTTTCCGACAGGAGTTAATTGTTTTATATATGTTACGCAAGAAATCAATTTTTATCGGAGCAACCTCACGAAAATTTACGTCATCCTGTGTGATTCCTACCGCATATACAGATCAATAATGTTCTCGAAGATTCAGCGAAATCATACAGCAATATATTTCACATGTATATTTATAATTAATAATTGTATATAAAATATATGTAATTGTATTTCATATACATAAACATAACTCTATACAATTTATATGATTTTGTACAAATATATTATTGAATATTTTATGTAGGTGCAAGATGAGCCAACAAAAATTTCCTGCTTTTTTTTCTTACTAATTTGTGTAAAATATACATAGTGCAAAAAATTCATCAACTTTACTTTTAAGAGAAATGTATATTGGTAATAAATTCAATCGTGCTGCTTTATTAATTTGATTATTAGCCACTCTTTCAAAATCATCTTAAATATAATAATAGAAGCCAAGTGACATATCACATAGTAAGTCTTTTAACTCTCTTTATATATAAAATCATGTCTGGTTTTTTTTTTAATTTGGACGAATGTTTTTCGGGATATCACAATCAAAAATCTTAAAAACTGATAATTCGCAATCTACGAAAAAATTTACTTTAATAAACGTTTGAACATGTCTTTCAATCAGCCTCCATACAATAATGAAGTCTCTGTTCAAAGTTGTTACGGACATTGCGAAACATTTCCGACGTTATTCCACGACACTTATCCATTACCTAACTGTTGAAGAAGATTCGATTGAATGATTTATATTATGAGGTCATTCGATTTTTTCTATTAAATTTTTTTCTTTCGGGACACTAAATTAAAACTGGCCACAACACAACACCAGATTCCACGCAAGATGTATGTACATATACCAATAGTGCCAGGAATGTTTCAAAATATCTGCAGCAATTTTATACAGAGATTTTATTATTGTATGGAGATTGGTGGAGAAGATCTCGGCATATACTTCGCACAAATCAGTCAGTTAAAAAACTAGGGAAATTTTCATTGATTCACCCTGTGTAATCAATCGTATAAATATACAATTAATATTGAAAAGACTGATCCTATCACATTGTGTTGTGTTATCCGATGCAATAAAAAAGGGGGAATGAAAATTTGTAGGACATGTATCTATTTATTACACACACATATATATTATTTAGTATTTAGGGCAATACGGGATATATTTCCTGCGATCGAGGCAGCAATCTCCATAAACTTTTAAACTGCACAATACGTTCCGCACGCGTTTTTCCCATTATTTTCGTTTCTGCCGATCGCGCGTGCGGGATTCGACGATCGAGTCCGGCGCGAGAGTGCAGACACGTAAGAAGAATCTATAAAAATACAAACGTGTAGTGATGCATACGCGATCGAATCGCTTTATCGCTGAAAAAAAATCTCGCGTGACGCACACGTGCGCCTGTATGCGTGTACGCGTGAGGCTCTTTTTTTTACGAGCGCATATATTTGTGGACGACGTTTCTCTGTTGCGGCACGGCGATTCTCCTCCGCGCTCCTTCAATCTCTCGTGTCAATTTTCCGATTGCATTTTATCGTCTTGTCCATTGACCCACTCCTTTCCGCAATGTCGCGGCCTCTTGAAATCGATGCAAAACGATTTATCACGATGACATTTCGACGCCGAAACCGTCGAACATCGCGGATTGAGTAAACAATTTCATAATTTAATTTCATAATTTTTATACACAATCTTTCCCCCTCCCCTTGCTCTCTCTCTCTCCATCTCTTTCTTTTTCTACCATTTTATCCTTCATCTTCTTGACGAAATCGAGCATCATTCAGTTCCAATCCCCTGTGACGTTTTAAATTCTCTCCAACGGAGTCGCAGCTATCTCATTTATCTTTTATCTACATACGCGCTTTTTTTCATATCTCCCGAAGCGAGGAGTAAACAAGTCTAAGTAAAAATAGAAGTTTTTTTACTTCGAATTAATTCGTACTCCGATATATTATATACGGAGCCGACGGCGACGCGTCCTCGCGCGCATTAAAAAATCGGAGTTTACCGAAAGAAGTTTGCCGATTCTCGTCTCCCCGTAGAATTTTCCCGGCGAGGAAGAATCGGGAAGGGAACCGCGAAGGAAATCGAGAGCCTCGCGAGGTCGGCCGGCGGCGTTTTCGCGGATAAAGTGTACACATTAGCACTCGCAATTATTCAACGCGAACTATTCAACGCACGCGCGTGTGTGGAAGCCGAGCCGAGCCGGTCGCCTTTGCATCCGCACGCGTGCACGCGCGCGCGCACCTAAAAACGCTAAACTAGCCGGCCTCGCATTATTCGCGCTTCCGCACACAGCTGAAAGTCGCTTGTAATTGTTGCCACCGAGGGGTGAAGGCGCGGAGAAGAGAGAGAGAGAAAGAGAGAGAGAGAGAGGCCCCCTCGTCGTTTCCCCTCGTTCCCAACTGTGGGGGGGCCGGAGAGAAGCAGGAGCAGAAAGGGGAAAAGAGGGGGAGGGGGAAAGGGGACTCGGTTGTATTGTACATATGTACATACATTACATACATACGAGCGAGCGTCTCTCGCTCGCGTGGCCATGCGTGAAGTCAGCCCCCCAATGACCAAACGCGCGAGTTTCACTCTGCTCGTTACGCGTATATTTATAACTTCGCCGGTCACACGCGTTTACAAACGACACGGTATCGCGCGCGCGGATGCTATCGATTTTTCTGGATCTCCGTTAGACACGATTACACATGCCGCGATTATGTATATACGTATGTACATAGATACACACGCGCGCGCGTCCGTGCACGTGCGTGCGTGTATACGCGCTCGCTCGCGCCGGCTCGCGAAGTTACGTAACGACGCGGCAGCGTTGTGCGTTTCTATTAATGTCGCTAATCGGCCGAGAATTAATCACGCTGCTCGTATATACAATACCGCACGGCCGTCCGTGACACCAGGACGGCCTATCTCCGTTGCGCGCGGGTGGTGCGCTACAGGGTGCCACTCTCTTTTCGTCCTTTTTGGATTTTGGGGACAATGCGGGGGGTGGGAGGACGCATGAGGCCTGACGCGAAGGTCGTGGTTTTTAGGCTTTAAACAGGCACGGACTTGCATCGACACGCACGGGACCGAGCCGCAACCTTCCGCGCCGCTTATTCCCCGAAATTCGAATCGACACAAAGAGAGACGCATCTTTCCCCCGCGAATGGAAGACGTTTTGCTCAAATTAAACCTGAGATGTTAAAACAATGGAGGGCGATGACGGACGTGACGATAACGACGACACCTTCGTTTTGAGAATATATATCGTAATATACCGAGAGGCTCTAGCACACGACTCCTCGATAAACATCTCCCTTTGAACCTCTCGAAGATGTGCGATTTCAGCATTTATGAAACACCCTGTCTTCCTGACTGATAAGGAGAGTATCAACAGACTCTCGTCTTATCTCTACACGTAAACGATCGTCAGATGGCTTTGTATAGCGCGCTCGTGTATACACGAGGCAAAGATTATATTTCGCTTTTAGACGCTCTCGCGTCGGCAACGGCTCTTTTTTCTTTCCCGTAATTCCTTGGATAATTCGCCGGATTAGTGAGCTCCGTATGTAGGCGCTCGCTCGTTCCCCTTTTCCCCTCCCCCGCCCTCCGTCCACCGAGGCCGCTCCCGTGTAATTGTTATACACCGCGTAATACCGATCCGCGCGCGAGTAAAGGAAAAACGACGAGGAGCCGAGGCTTCACGGTGCATTTTGATGATTATTACCTCTAGCCCGTCGTTTTTTGCCGCCCGAACCGGTTTTTAATAAAATTCAGCTCTTCGATTATGTCGTCGGATGTATGTACGATGCAATCGGAGAGCGCATCGCCCGGCGAGGTCCGACAGAGATGGAGCGAACAAACGGAGTAACACAGAGAGAGAGAAAGAGGGAGAGAAAGAAAAAGAACGAGCGGGCGAGAGACAAAGAGAGGAAAAGAGCGAGCGAGACGGAGAGATAGAGGCAGAGAGAGAGAAAGAGAGAGGGGGGGGGAGCAGGAGATAGAGGCACTTAGTGGAGAAAGAGAGTCGCGGCAGAAACGAGCGAGACGGCACGAACGTCATGTTATTCGCGATCACGTACTCGCCTCCACGTAAGCGAAACAAAGAGATCGATCGGCCGAGTTGCGGGGAGCGACGACCATAGCTAAAGGTTCCTTTCCTCTCTGTTTCTCCTTTTCTCTCTCTCTCTCCGTCTCTTCTCCCCGCTTCTCCCCCCGATTTACGAGAACCGTGACTCCGCTCCTCTCTCGCCGGTCGTCTCGCGACTCGGTCTCGCGATCCGCGAAATTAATGTGTTTTGATTGACGCGTGAATGAGCTAATGCGAAAGTTGATCGCGACTCGCCGGCCGGCCGGCGAGGCCCGGCGTCGTTATCGCGGAGCTTGTTTGCCGCACGAGAACGCGATCGCGCGAGCGAGCGCCACAGATAAAAGCGGACACTTCCGATAGAGATGTTATTCTCCAGAATCTACAGGCGGGCTGTTGTTCCAGCCAGAATCTCGCGTTTCGCAGATCGTCGGATTTATGCATGCGTCGGTCCCTGCTGAGCCTCCGCGCGGAATCGGCATATCGGCAACAATCGGCAATCCGCCGCGAATAATCCGATTGCCGATCGTCGCCGCGAAATTCGGCCTCAAACGAGATCGCTCCGGATTGTTTTATCTGCCTGATACCACGCTCGACCGATGCCGCTTAAGTGGCTTGTATATTTATAAACGATAAGCGATAAGAGACGTGTACACTCGTCGACTTTTACCAGATTTAAACGCGATACGCGATCACGTTTTCGCTGATCCTCAGCGATATGAATCGCTACGATCCGTGCGTGGACTGTCTTCGTTCGACGGGTTCTTAGATTCACGGATCGCTGGCGGCATAGAACTCCGAATTTATAGATCGTCGGGACCTGTCGAGCAGGTTCTCGGATCTTCTGGGCTGTCACGGATTCTTAGAGCCGGCGATCTGGTTATTGTTGGGTCCCCCCTCGCCCCGTGGCACTTCGTGTCCACGTAGCCCCACGTATAGCCCCTCGAAATCACAGGTGTTCGATACGGTGTTCCTTCGCGTGTTTCATGTATTTCCTGCTCAACGCGTTCGGCCGCTTTCTCATATTCGTCATTCTAAAATTCACCCGTGGGGTTGACAGAAACGTTGAAACAGCGAGCAAACAGGAAGATCATTTTTAACGTTCTTTATCTCGAGTGCTCCTAAGAGAATCACTCGTGATTTGTTTTGAAATCGAGAACGCGAGATGTGTGTAAAATAGATAATTCTTCCTTCCTCGTCGCGTAAACCTCTCTCGCGCCCTTAATCTCTCTCTCTCTCTCTCTCTCTCTGTCTCTCTCTCTCTCTCTTTTTCTCTCTACCGCGATTTCCATAATCGCGGCGGTTTATCGTCGAGCGTATAACTCCCGCGAATATGAAGCTTTTACTCCAAATGCACCTCGGCCGGATCTATTGTCCGAACGTGACCGTCTTTGTGTTAAAACCTTTGTATTAAAACGGCGTCCGTAAACGGCGCGCTAATCTTGTAACTCTCGTTACATAAATCCTCCTCTCGCGTGCGACCCAACGTGTCCTCCGGATTAGAGACCGATAAAAGAGAGAGAGAGAAAGAGAGAGAGAGAGAGGGAAAGAGAGAGAAACACTTATCACGTACAACCTATTTGTCAGCTGCGAAAAAATAATTCTCCGACGAAAGCAAACAACATTTTCTCCGTTTCATAACGTGACGGGGCGACTTATGGATCGAAAAATAGAGTGGTATCGGAAAAAAAAGTTGCACGAACGACCGTGTCGAATTGGATATTACTCGGCAAAAAAAAAAAAGAAAGAGATGATGATTAATCGGCGTGACATAAAAAGTATCGCGATTAAAAAAGATACGGATTTCCTTACGGACGGCGATAAAGTAAATATAACGGGTGAATCAACGTCTGAATTGTCTCTGAAATACTTTTCGTGCTCCACCGGTAGAGCTTAGATCGAGCGCGTCGCCGCCGCCGCCGCGCGCCGTGAGCAAGCGCTTCTTATAACACAATTGGAAATCTTACGCAACGCGCGCGCGGTTTTCACAATCAGCCTCTACATTTCGATTCATCATACAGGTTACACGTCTTTAAATATCTCCGAGTTTCTTATCGAGATTCTCGCCAAGGGACGAACTCTTTTTTTTTTTTTCTCTCTCGATCGTGATTCCTGCCGTGACGACTTTTTACCCGCAACCTTCGCTACGGAGCCAGGGTCAGCTGATCCCTGCGCTACAAGCTACAAGCAAAACACAACACCTCATTCTGAATTTCTAAAACAGGTTTTTCTCCCTCCTCCCTCCACCACCGGGATGTAGCCAGAAGGAAGTTGTGCGCGCGTTCTCTTTTTACACACCGGGCAGATCTCTCTCGAGAGAGTTTTGCCTAAATCGCCTACGCTTAAAAAGCCGCTACCGGCGTAGAGCCCGCTCCCTCCGTCCCCCCTCCACCCCGTAATAATTTCACCCTGCGGTTTAATACGCGCGTCTCTCGCGTCGTGTTAAAAGCCGCGATAAAAGGTTGCGCGACGTAATGCACGTATTCCGCCGAGAGATGAGAAGGCGAGGAGGGCGGTGGGGGGGGGGGAGGGAGGGAAGAGAGAAGAAGGGAGAAAGAGTAGAAAACAAAACGAGCATCGTGGGTGAAAAAAAAAAAACTCGATGTACCGTCGTCACCGCCGGCAACAGCGGATAGGTTCCCCCCTCCCTCCCGCCCCCCTCTGAACGGGTTCGCTCTGGTTCGCTCTCGCACGCTCTCTCGCTCCGTCGGGGTGCCGAGCGCGGCCGAAGGCCGGCGCGAGCGCCGGCGGAAACGGCCGAGCCGCGGACGCACTGCCGAAACGTCACGTAGGCGGTGTTGCTAGGCGGTCGACCGGCGGCGGCGCGCGGCGAGGGGAGCGAGAGGCTGCCGCCGGGTGGGGATTCCCGTATATAAGTCGCGTCAGCCACCGGCGGCCAATCAGTCGAAAGGGGTGATCTCGTTGCGAGTTTGATTCCGGTGTCCTTCGCGAATCTCGCGTGAACGACTTCGGTGAAAGCGGCTCCGCCGTGGTCCGAATTCGTGAATTTGCGGTCCCGATATCGTACAATCTGCTGTCCCCCGCGATCGCTTTTGTCGCGTGTCCCACGGTTTTGTCCGTCGTGCGCCGTCGGCGACTCTTTCTCGAGGAGAATCGCGCTGCCGTCCGGCGAAACCGACGAGAAGGCCGTGTCCATTGTGCGTCCGCCGCTGGACATTGTCGTGAAATCATGGAGGTCCTGCCGTGTCCCGTCAACGTGGACTTCAGCAACACCCGAGGTAAGGTGCCGGCTCTCGAGACCGCCGCGCCGGTCTCCCTTTAACTTTAAATCTTTCTCCTTTTAATTGTCGCCCGTCAATTGTTGCTCCCCGTTCCTCCTCCTCCTCCGCACCTCGAAGCGAGCCGTCGTTGTTCTCAGCTGACAACGCCGGCTGGGAATCAGCTGATTTTTGCTTCGCGACACGTCTCGCCGACCGCGTCGCGGTCCGAAAATTCGCTTCGAGCTCCGTAATATGCACGGTCGGGGGCCGATTTTCAGGCACACCGGCGATTTACCGGCGTAACCTCGAATTATGGTTGCGTCAGCGGTCTTCCGATCGTACGAGGGAGATGGGGGGAGAGATGCCCTTCGCTGCCGTTTTTCCGTGCTCCTCGATTGTTCCCCGGTTCCCCCCGTCGCGTCGCGTCGCGTTTACCACTTACGACTTTACGAACTTGCCTTCGGTGTGTTTGTAAATGGAAATTTTCCAAAAATTTAGCTCTCTCCCGATTCCCCGGTAAATAAATACGGATTAACCGACGTGAAGCGGGTACTTGACTTTAATTGCTGCTTCAAATCGCTTATAGGTCTATAGGATACAAACGGAGAGAGAATTTCATTATTTTTAATAGTAATTAATTAGCAACTCGATCTGCCGTAAGATTATTCTTATTCTCGATTCCAGCAAGTTCGGCGATGGAGCTAATATTTTAACCCTTACAATAAACAATGTAGAAAACTTATCCGTACAAATATAGGTATATCAACGTGTCCGACTACTTTTTCACCTATTTAAAGTAGCTCAAAAATCTCCAAAAATTCATGTACGTACTTTCAGGTATCTAGAACAAATGTTTGTATATCATTTTGGAAAGAAGTAAAATGCCAGTATAATTGGGAACTCTTTAATTGAAGTTTCGAGAAACCATGGACGCGGAATCGATCGGACGCGAAATACCCATGTTTGTACTGTAAGGGATGAAAATTTTGGAGCGCGAAACGAAAGAGTTAATTATTCGAGTAAGGCCGCGTTGATTTTTTGGTAAACGCGACACAGGGGGCGGATAAAAAGATCGAGGTCAAACGGGTTCGTACGTTACCGACGAGCTTACCTCGTCTTCGCCGGCCCGGCCGCCGGGCCGCTAGAAACAATGATCGAAGCGAGCTCTGGGCTCGGGATAGTAGGTTGAGTGATCGACATAGGAAGTAAAGAAACGTCACAGTGTTGAAATGTTCTCTCGATGATCGGGCATCGATTGAAAGATTGAAATGCCCGACGAGATTCGACGTTGCATCTTCTTTCCCGACTGTTCTTTGTTACGTTACGTCGCACAAACGGTTTTAGGTAATAAAGCGATGATCTCATTGATTAATCGAGATTATAGCTGCGATCGAGTTAACGCCAATGTGTGTATATATACATATATAAAACTAGGGTAATAATCTAAAATCTAATCGTGGAAACGAGCATTAAAGCGCGATTAAAATTATACCGGGGCTCGGATTACATTTAGGTGGAATGGCAGATAACGTGAATCATTATCGGAGCAAAATATGTTTTTCGTTTTCGCCGCGGCCTTCGATTACGTCCACAATCCGGCGATATCGGCCGATTTGATGTTAATGTCCAAGATTACGTCAATCATTTCATATTTTTCGTATCTCGTAGTATACGAGGCATCTCGCGCTTTTCACCAAGTGTATTTTCAGCTACCGTGACATTTTCCCGGCGGAAATTTGAATTAGAAATGACGAGATATTATTTTTGTATTTTAACTTGATATTTAATTTGGTGATAAACAAGACAATTGGTCGATCCGAGTTAATTTTATTTAGGTCTCGGCGGGGACTAATTGGGGGAATGATCGTCGAGCTGTCTGTATGCCTGAAAATAGGGGAAAAATTGATCCGCCACTTTCTTTTCAATTGACCGCTCTAACGTTAGTTTACTCGACGGGGAGGCTGAGAGCGTGCGCGCGCTTAATTCCGTTTAATTAATTGTTACAGCTGGAAGCGAGACGGACGAATTGGACGGTGCCTGTCAGGCGCTGGCGAAGAGGCTGGAGGTCGAGCTCAGGAGGGCTAAACACGCCCAGCTGGCTTGCGGCGAGGTCCTCCTGCCTGCCGATTTGCTGCCCAAGATAGCCAAAGATGTACTTACCATGGCGGAGAACGAGCCCTGTGGCCTTCGGTAAGCATAATTTTCCGTGTTCGCCGAAACACGGCGGCTCCTTCGATTCGCCGCGAATCCGAAACTGAACAATTCAGCGCAATTAGAGAGTCCAGATAAATATTATTTTGCGCAACAAGTGTCTATCTGGAAAAACATCGCGAAACTTTTCTCCAAGTGTTTGTTCGTTTTTCACGAATAGCAAAATTAAAGATGATATCGGCAATTGTATAAAATATTTGGAGCGCTATTCTTCCAAGCGAAACCTTGATCGAATTTTATTTTCAAATTTTTTTTTAATTTTCACAGTTTTATTCATTTATTAAAGATTGATACTGAAAAGTAGAAACACGTCAAATTTGAGAACAGATTTGTTATCGCTGTTTCTCTAAATTTAATTAACAAATGTTTCTCCAAATTTTAATAAACTATTGGAATTTTCAATATGTTTGAAAAAACGATGTATACTTGTTTCAGAGGCTGCACGTTGTTCATCAGCTTCGAGACGGACAGTATGTGCCGCAAACTGTCGAGAATACAGTGTGATCCCAGTACCGTGTCGACGTTCGAGCTTTATCTCACGCTGAAGCAGGATCATACGTCCTGGCACATGCTGCTGCCTCAGTTCTTAAAGTGAGTAACACTCGATGAAGTAAAGTCTTACGATTAGAGCCTGATTTAAATTATTTTAAATTACTCGTGTTAATGGAATTTAATTTTGTGTAAAAAATATCTCGCTTATTTCCTTGTTCGACTATCGTCGGACCGAGATCTTCTGCTGTTACGTTTCATAATTATCCGTTGTTATTCACATTTCACTTCGATAAAACGAAACGGTATCGCAACACCTTCTTGACTCAGATCGTACGATTAGATCGTATCTAAATCATTTTGATCCATCCAGCTTTTCTACAAAATATCGCGTTGCAAAATATTATACACATTCTGTGATGTAATGAAACTTAAAATCCGATTCGTTTTTTTTTGCAGAAATCTCACGCGTGGTGGCACCATTATGATCAGTAGGGACTTCACTCTGCAAAAGAAGAAACTCTACAGGTCTTTCCAGCAATCTCATTGAGGAGCCTCGAGATCACACATCGGGGTTTTGCACGTTTAATGATCACCCGTTTGTGCTTAAATGGGTGTGGCCATTTTTGTCAGTCTGCCGCCCTGTGGGCGTCAGTCAAATTTATACAATATCGGAAGACCAGGAAGGAAAAAAAAACTGAGATGATGGAAGCAGCGATGTGGACCCGAGGTTAGATTTCGTCGTTGCAACGGCACGTTGTCAAATTCGCGTACTACTGATTGCGCAAAGTGTTGCGTTTAACCCTTTAACTTGGAAATTACATTTGGATTTTCTATTTGACACTTCACTTGCGAGAGACCGTAGAAACTTTTTGATCGATGATCGCGCCCGAGCGCGGAAATGAGATTGTTCTGTGTGTTTAGAATTTATTCGTTGAATGTGTAAAGAAATGGAGTAGTTCGTAGAAATGCTACTTTACAGTATAAAATAATTGCAGTTTGAACGAAACAGTTATAAAAGTTAGATCTTATGTCGAAAGTCTAGCGATGCATGGATCTAAAAATCGGATAATTTAGGCGTCCACAGATCTAATAGTTTAACAAAGTCGGGATCTAAGGAACTTGAGGATCATAGACATCTCAATATGCAGATGCACGGGGATTAAATTCAATCAGCTGAATTGCAATCCAGAAGTTAAACAATTGGGTTTGAAGGACGCTGGATATATTGAAGAAAGAAATTTTGCAAGGCTAGTTTATAAGATACGTAGAATTTGAAGATCGTTGATGTTGAGGACCGTAGAATTTAAGGCTTCCAAAATCTAGGTATCTAGATTTGGAGTTAGAAGTATTGTAACGGTAAGGATGAATCTAACACTCTGAACCTAGCACTTCTCACTGCTGAACAGCGAATCGGTTAAAGGGTTAACGACAACAATATCGCTCTTTGTTTTGTCTGCTGTCACCATGCAATACACTGTATTCAAGGAGAGAAAGAGGCCTATTACGCGTTCGATAATTGTGATAGCGCGAGACAAGTTCTAGTAGTAGCAGATCTTATATCGCGAGGAAATGGCTCCTCGCGTCTTCGTTCTTGAAGAGGATATGTGATTATAAGACTTGTAACAAATTTCACGTGATACGTAGCGAGTATGATTAGTTTTTAGAGAGCGCGTTTTACTGATTAATCGTAGTCAGGTAGCTATTAGTCGCGTCGGATGTTTAGTGACGATCCTTCGAAGCTCGTGTGTCTCTCACACGTACACATTTGTCCATTTTTCATCGTGAAATGCGAAATGTGGCAGCACATTTTCCAAATAGAAATCTTTTATGAAAATCAGGATAGTCCCAGAGAAGTGAGTACTGATAAGACACTCACTTTTCATCACTTGTCATTTTTGTTCGAGTCACCGTTGACATCAATGTTGACATCAAGAATAATCATATAATCGAATTATTTTACATTGAGAAGCGTAAGAATCCAAATAATCACATTTTTCCAATTAATTTTTACATTTTTGCAAACTTTCGAGGGAACATATCTTTTTCTCCTCAAAAGTTGCAACAAAAGTAATTTCAGTAGGGCGTTTTAACAGTGCACATTTTTCTGGGACATCCTGTATATCCTGTCGATAGATGGTACTGATGTTCAGCCCATATCGTCATTCCATCGATCTATCTTTCTCCCTCGTCATTTTCTCTTTTCATAAAAAAACAGTCGCTATGTGTGAAAAATCTCATTAAATTATAATAACATCTTCTCTCGATGTCGCGATGCTGATAAATCGTTCCCGCGTATCACCGATAAACATATTAATATTTACGCGATCATTACCGCGTGATTCGTCTCGACGGTAACTTGTTTAAGTGATCGAATTGTCGGCGAAAGCAGCGTAAGTCTTTCGCCTTCAGTCTGCATCGTTAGTGCGTGGTGTTTTGTTTCAGTTAAATTTCAATATTTCGTATTTTGAGATTTTGGTCCTGCGATTGTGAACGTATTTCGATGAATGTTCTCCGGTAGATACTGTGAAAAGTTCGTAGCTCGTGAAACTCGTCACAGATTTTCCGTATATAGTTCACGGGATTAATGAGGATCCCTTGATGAGATAGAGAGTAAAGCGGTGCAATTTCCAACATTTCAGAATGTAGCTTAAACTTCTTGAATTAACAGACAAGAAACAACCTTATTGTCTATCAGATATAAAAAAATAACCGTGCAAAATCGTATGCAGACTAATGACTAAATGTATATCCACTAGACTAGATAGTTGAACTATATATCTCTTATCGTCAGTATAATCTGAGAGACGATTCATCTTGAAACTGTACCGCTTTAACTCTGTGTAGCTTCAAACAGATTTTCACAGAGGAACAATGACGAGATGAGCTCGCGTTCGCCGCTTAACACGTTGAAAGGGACGAAGGATTAGAGAGAGGATTAACGTTCTGCCAGTAAATTGTTGTTCACAATCTTCGCTTTAATTTGTCATGTTTATTATTATTGTTGTTATTATTCGTTGACTACCGTACGTACTGCTACTTACGTTGTGGTTAATATCTGTTCGCGTTTTTCTTGTGTCTATATATATTTTTTTATTTCTTTACTCCTCTCTTTTTTCTGTTTTTTTTTTCACTTTGCTTCGGTCGCTTTTCGTCGTAGCGCGATTAAAGACCTTAGTGGCGGTATTGTGATATTAAGAATTACGAAGTGATTAAGAGAAAGAAGCAAGTATGTGATTATCGTTAGGATTTAGATTAAAGACGCTCGCGTAAAGTTTTCTTCGCGGGGTCGAGAGAAACGTGTTGCGTAGGGGATACGAGTCCCTCCGGTTTTACCTTCGTGCAAGAGAGAGAGAGAGAGAGAGAAAGAGAGAGAAAGAGAGAGAAAGAAAGAATACGCTGAAACCGAAAACCTCTTCGTGGTTTACTTACAAAGGGTGGCGACGCTTTAACCGGTGAATCGAATATTTATGCCAGAAAGTGAGGTTTCCTTTTACGAACTGGATTACAACTGGATGCGTTCCGCGACGAGACTCAATAGAATTAGATTGAACTCGTTCTTTTTTTGTGATAAAATGGAACTGTCTCTTTCAAAGTCGGCGAAGCAAAAAAACCCGATACTGTTGCAATGAAATTCACTGTTTAAGAGAGAAATTGTATGGAATGATTTATTTGTATATATTTTATTTTATACGTTAAAATAAATTATAATTTTTATTGAAAATAAATCTAATCTTTTTCATACGCTCTGATGATGCAACACTGTTTTAAAACTTGTTTCTTGTAATTTCGTAAACACTGTGCGTATTTAATTAATATTTTTTTCCGGACAGCAAAAGGTCTGGATTACGTAATCTCACATATATATACCAATACATATGTGTATATATGTAAGAGGAGAGAGACTCTCTAATATATATTTATATATTAGAATCTGTGAAACAAAAGATCTCTATAAATTTTTAGTATCCAAGAATATAATCATGGATCTTTTGTTAGTATCTTGCGATTTCAAAGATCTTGCAAATCAAACAATATGTAAAATCTTAATCTCACACAACATATAAAATAAAATTTGTTGCATTTTATTGGAAAAAAATATCGATTTGATACCACAATAATTAATTGAAAAGTTACGTTTTTCTGGATGACTATTGGAGAAAAATAATTAATATAATTGATACTTCAAAATATTAATTATAGATCGAGTCCAAGTTGTCTTGTTATAAAAAATTCAAATTTGAAAAATTTACAAAAGAAACCAATATTTTTTTGCAACTTTGTCGCGGAAAAGAAACATCGATATAAAGTATCGATACACGAACAAGAAATTAATTTACAACGCCGAGCTCAAAACTTGTTTCTTAATAATCTAAATGACGAAACTGAACCGGTTAAAGCTTTAAGGGGGAAGAGACACAATCACGCGTCCAGATACATTTTCCCACCATTCTCCCGAGTCGTAAATCTACATCCCCTTACCTCATACGAAGACGAAAAAAAAAGAGAAGTGGCTAAAAGGTCACGTAAGAATGAGGGACAGCCACGTGTAAAGTTAACCGCGCGTTGGAAATTGGGCTATTCGCATTTGCACGAAGGTGTAAGACTGATTTGCTGATGTAACAAACGAAAGACATAGAGACGTTCGTCCGTCTCGAGCCAGCTGGCACTTCACAATACGGTACGACCGTAAATCATTGCCCGAGAAGGTACCGTCTGAAGAAAAAATTATAGAATTCCCTCGCAAGATATCTATCTTCGAAAAACTGATGATTGAAGAGAAAAGAAGCGCGACGCGTATAAATTATAAATCTAAAATGCGGATCTATCTTTCTCGGGGAATGATATTTGGCTCATACCGCGTATCAACATGTACTATCGTAATCAGCAGTTTTTTAATAACAAAACGCTACAAACGACGTCGCAAGTCAAAATTGTCGCATTACCGAGCGATAGAAAGCAATACTCGCGGCCTCGTTTAATTGTTATCAGATAATTACGAATGTATGGTAAGTTGCGAGCGGATATACGTTTTACACGTGAAAGGTTAATCCTATACAGTATAACACTTCTTTTTTTTTTATTACATGAAAATGTGAATGCGTCCGCGTATATATTATATTATCAAGTACGATGTAATTTATATTATATTGCAAATACCGTATATAATATATATATATACATATATATGATATATTTTATAACAAATTCGAAGTTGCTATGCGAAATAAAGGAGTCAAGCGTGAAAAGAAGCTGAAATCACGAAAACTCTCTTTGTGATCATTTTATTTATATTCAATTTTATAATTGAATGTGCGTACGTGTAACCCCTTCTCCCCTCCCTCCGTGAAGTTTTGAAATCTATTGAAACGTCCGTTTATACTGTCGAGGGTTAAACGCGGATGGAACCATTTATATGTATATGTGCTTTCTGAAATATTATATATCGTGATAAACACAATAATGTCGAATGTGATAACGGCGGCGAGTATCGTCGTTAATCACGTTTTTATAGTGTCTGAGAATTTTATTGAAGGCGTTGCAGAAGTTTATCTCATTCTTTGTATAGGGTAAGAGAGAGAAAACAGTACAAGTTTTTTTCTGGAAGAAGAATTAAAAATAATATTACGGAACGTATATATATATACATATACATATATCATATATAAGGTAGATTAATATCTAACGACATTCTCTCGGGGCGTATCCCCGATGGTGGTCCCTGCGTGGAACACATCGTGAAAGAGAATTGGATGAAGTCCAAAATGATAACAAAAATTCAATTACCGATAAGTTGCGGCGGCGAACGTCTCCGTCGCTCTCGCCTGCGTGACAAGAGCGATTAAAAACAAATAAGCTCGCATCCCGTTGATTGCCTCCATTATTTATCGTTTGTAGCGATTGTTTGTCGACAAAGCGAACGTTAACAGGATCGATCTTGCGAAACGACGTTGCGTTAACGCGCGCGGATGTTGCAAATTGCATTGCACACCGCGGGACGCACTCCCGTTTATACGCGCTCTCATTTACGAAGTAAATTGTTTCTACGGTCCCGTCAAGGAAAAGTTTTCACGATCTCCATGAGCGTGTGCGAGAGGGTTTTTCCACCCTGTGAAGTATACGTAAACGAAGGATCGCCTATAAATATTCGTGAAATATTTATAAGTTTGCGAATGTTGCGTAATATAGCGTCGCGACGATGATCGAGTAAGGTTCAATCCTAAATAGTATAAAGCGATTTAAACATATACGAAAGTTTGGCAAGGGAGAAAGAGAGAATTTCTGGACTCGTTCCAAATTATCCGTTTGAATTCCAAAGATTGTAAGAATTTGTCAAAAACTCGCTCAATACGAATATAGAGAGTTGATAATCTATCTCAATTTTCTTCATGTTTTTATAAATGAAAAAGGAACATTCTCTCTTTCTTTATACTGTTCAGGATGTTAGACGTTAAGTTACTGCGAACAGACGAGGATTGATGAAGTTACGCTCTTCATGGCGAAAGGGTGGAAATGAGAGCGAGTTTCTCGTTTCGCGAGGGATAGAGAGGAAGAGAAGGAAGGAAAGAAAGAGAGAGAGAGAGAGAGAGAGAGGGGACAGATAATATTCGTAATGTCGCACAGCAACGATTTGCGCGACACTCGCTGTGCTTTCGATATTTTTGTACCTTTGCGCGATATGAAAGTCCGATTACGTAGTTTTCGCGATAGTTTGCTCGCGCGATTAATGCCGCGGCTTCTCGATACGTTAGTGATCCTTTGCGAGCGCATTTTCCCGTATTAAGAAAACGCTATGTGATGTTATTTCTAATTTGTAATATCTACGACAGTTTATGCTGCGTTTGAGAAACGCAAATAACAAAGAGAGATATATCAGAGAGGGCTGTTGTCGATTTTTCTTGCTCCTGAGCTCCCCATTGCTCCTCGTTATCATCCTCTGGACCTTCTGTCAGAGATTCTGCAAAACCTTCGCACCTACGTTTCCTTTGAAGTAAGATAAGTACGAGAGAAAACGGGTAAAGGTAAATATTTTGCAATTATTAAAATATTAAAACATTTGATAAATACATTTATATAATAAATGTAATTATTACACATTGTTAAATATACAACTTTGCAAGTTGAACAATACATTTTTCGATTTTAGATAGAAGAAAAATAAATCAATGAAATTTATGATTCAAACTTGCAATTAACGCGTAAAATATAATTGTGCCGGAGATAAATGTAAAGTGATAAGTTTATTTTCACAATTTTAATAAAATTGAGAGAATTATCAGTCAGGTATGCAAAGAGCAACCAAGTGCAAGCTTGAATTAAATAGATTATTTTATTTTTTACTAGAAATTTGTGTGAGGTTTCTGTTTCGGATTTAAAAGGAATTTCACAAAAAGAGAATAAGGTTTATTATATTTAAAGTATTTATATTTGTTATAGTATTTTTGTTGAACTGTTTAACTGTTGGCGAATTCACATGCGAAATGATTCAAGAAGTAATTTTGCGCGATCTGTCCTAACGAATGATCGATTTCAAATTCGTGTATGTCGGGAAGGTGTTTATTATCGAAATATAATACCGGGATTGTGAGGCATACACAAACAACGGCGTGAATACGCCGACGTGGCGACAAAGGAACTGTTATTATTGCCCTGCACGCGCGAAAAATGTTTTCGACATCGATATTTGCACAGAGTTTTCAGATAAAACGCTGACGAAGCTCAATATCCGTCGAAACGAGATAAATTGATGATAATTGTATCATCAGCCGGGGGAGGAAAACTATTCGTGCACGTCGACCCAGAATAATTATAAATTTACCCACGCCTACGTAAAGCAACACGCCCATGTCAAGTATACGTAAATTAATAATCGAATACGATGTATAGTATACCTACGCGATATATTCAAGATTATACTTGCAAATGTAAAATGCGAGGAGCGCAGCCAGGATTAAAGCTCGAAACTACGCTACAGTGTGTGGTGTGTGGGGGCCGTATTGTCTCAACTCTTAGTTCCCGCAATTATCACGGCGTACAGGACTGGATAGGAGAAACCGGTTTCTCGTGCTCGCGCGCGCGCGGCTGCGGTCGCCCGGCACCAACTCGTTTGTTCGTGTTTCCATCTCGAAAACTCGTATTATCGGCCACTCCGATCCGAGCTCCTCTATGAAAAATTCTAAGCTGCATAAAGCGTAATCGCGTAAACCGGATCGGAGGATTGCGCAAGCCACGCCGCCGATCCTCGAGCATTGATTCGACATCTCGCGATTGTTGCGCGCGGCTCGCGTTTTGTTTTCCCTTCTTATTTCGTTCGCAAGTATACGTACACTGTATCTTTTTATCATATTATACAGCTCGGTGCTCTACCATCGCGGAACAACGGGTCTCTTGTGAGCGGCCTCGAGCTATAGCCTTCCTCTCCGACAAAAGCCGATAAAAATTTCAATGGTGGAGCTAGTTCAACAGTGGAATTTATTTAAACGCTCTGCTTTGTCGTGTTTAAAAATGTATTATCTATGCAATTAAACTAGAAACTACCGTTTATAACAGAATTCAATTTGAAATCGCGAACGATGTGAATAAGGTATATATAATATATGTATAATACTACCGTGTTGTTTGCGCCTCTTCGCTTTTGATAATATAAATATTTCTAGATTCGTCGATTTTAGAACTTGAAAAGTATTTGTGTGCTACGAGAATGAACGATGTCGTTCCGAGCTTCGATGATAGAGCGGTTTTGGGATACCCTATATAGAGACGTTGCGTAAATTTTTCAGCCTAAACGCACCTCGAGTCGTCCAGGCTACGGCAGCTACTCCGTCAATTTCACGGGTTCAGCCTTTGATCTATATTCTACGACCTAGCGAATGACTTTGTTAGCATCTCCGGATATTCGATGAGCTAAAACGGGAACGCGAGCGCTTCGGGACATCTGTGTTTAATTTGGTGGCGAATGAGTTCTGGCTCTCATATCCGCGTCCGGACACCGCGGTTCGCGGGTGTCTCTTCCTGAGATCTGGGATATCAATAACGCGTAGGTAACTCGAGTCGTGCGCGATAACGGGCTGGCAACTGGGTGACTTGCCGCGCGCTCAGCTGATGGCCGGTATATCCAACCGACGTTCGGGCGCACGTGTGAACCGGCACGTACGCACGCACGTACGCACGCACGCACGCACAACCGCCTACTGTTTCCTCGCGGATGAGAGTCGGAGTTGGCGCAGACAGTTTGCCGCTGCGAGCGAAATATCGAGAAAACGATTATTGGAAAGAAAACGGAACAAAGTAAAATTGTTAAAAGGCGACGTTATATCCTTCCAACTGGAGATTTTCGTGCGCTTTTTCGTGCAGAGAATTTCTCGTCGCCAAATGAGAGGGTTTTTCGTCAGTGCATACGCAGTTCGGCAAAAAAAATACAGAGATAATGATGTATAAACTGTAAAGCTATTTTTCTTTCAGGATATCATCAGTCTACTTAGTCTATCTTCGAACGCTCAGGATGTTTTTCTTGAAACATCATACCGGAACTTCTTTTTATAAGTAGCACTAGTTGAAATCGAGTAGCACTAGATATTAAGTTCAATTTAACGACTTGTTATATTTCTCGCTTATCGTTTGCATTTATGTCTTTCGTCTATGAACCGATAATGTAATGGCGAAAGAAACTGCGCTAGTTTTTCTGAAACCTTTCTCTTTACATTTTTCTAAAGTTTCACGTTTGAGCTACATTCAAGTTTTATTTAATTATTACACATATTTATTCATGTCACAGTTATATTGTTTATTGCTCTCATATCGATACTTGGAGACCGACAGGACCAATGCCTATATATATACTTGTCGCTAGGCAGCGATGGAAAGCAAGTGGTACACACGATTATATTCATTATTTATTTTTTTACTTCCGTAAGTCGCAGAATGACACGGAGCGTTCTAGTTTCGAACTATTGACATGTAAAGTCGAGATAAGAATCAGCAGTGTGTCCCTCGTTTTTTTACTTTAGACAGACCCACATCTTTTTAGATGCTACTAAGATAATGGGGGGGACAAATTTAATCTAATTTGATTTAGTTTCAATTTTGATCTCTACAATATATAACACATTTTCATCATTAAAATAATCATCTTCTCCCCTCTTTCCTCTCTTTCACTCACTCACTCACTCACTCTCTCTCTCTCTCTCTCTCTCTCTCAACGCGTGGTATTGGTCCTGATGGAAGCTCGCTTTACCCGAGGGGTCGATTCGCAGTTACTTCGACTAGATGCGTTCACGCGCGCACGCATACAAGCATATAGGTACACGCTGCTCGTGCGCGAGCGTTTATCGCTCGCACGCAAGTTCGTTTACCCCGATGCAATAATCGCCATCCCTTATCTCGCGGTTTCCTGCGGTGCTCTCACTTTCGCCTCACGATCGCGGCATATGCCGCGCTGATCGAGGCTCTAATCCGCCGTCTCTGTTTTTCGTTAAGATTAGATAAATCACGCTTTCTCGTGTGCGATAATAGCAGAAAGAAAATACCCGCAATTTAAAAAAAAAAACAAGCAAAAAGTATATCTTTATAGTTACAAATAAATGATAATATGTATATGGCGTTACGTTAAACTTTTGAACTTTAATTTCAATCAATGATTTTTGTTTATATGTACACTTTCACGTGTTACGCTTCGCGTATCTATTCATATATTTCCTTGTTCAACACGAAGCTCATATATCGGGGACGATAATAAATCCACCTTCCTTTCGTCTCATTCTCTTTCCCTCTATTTACCCGGATTTCCCTATTATGCACACAACGCCCATGATCCAACCGTCCAAACTTGGAACGCATCTTCAGCCGTTGAACCCCTTTCGCAGTTCGTGTTTGCGTAATAGATGGGCAATCTGCCCGTGGTCCGCTCTATTTTCACTTTGGCAAGGGTGTGTTATACACAAAAATTTGCGTACTGCGTTGTCGAGAGGGAACCAACCGGTTTTTGACGAATTATTCTTGGCCGAGAGATAAAGATCGCGTACGATCGATCAGCGTCAACGTGTTATATGCACGTACGGCCCGGCCCGTTCGACTGGGGATTTGCGAAATATCATAACAACGACGGGAACGTGTTGTCATGACAGTAAATCTGCTCGTCGTAAGCTGGGGTGAGGTTGCATCAGCATTAGCTGGTCAATAATAGGGGAAAATCATTGCGCTTTTTCAGGCTTGTTTCATGAGGCTATTAATTCACTTAATTAAAATCGCTATACGTAATAAATTGTAAAGGAGTTGATAAATGTTTAAAAAAGGTTTAAAGAGATATAAACGCATGAAAAGACTTTAAAAGACTTGTTTATCAAGAAAATCCGAATTATCCCTAAGAATATCTCCGTTTTGTTTTTACAATGGGATTGCAGCAAATGTGTATCTTGACTGAAAGAGTATATACGTATATACTTTTTTAAACGGATTTACCGGACAATTTAGCTCTCTAGAAATTCGTCTTTCTTTTCCTAAAAGAAGCGGATTTTTTTAGATTACCTACTCCTGGAAGACGGATTCGGATGGGGCGGATAAACGAAGCAGGTATAGCATTCGTGTTCTAAGCCACCGATGATACGAGAGGGCGGATTTAATACGATTTTCGGGAGCTACCTGCGTTACGCGTGAGGAAGGGCGCGGAGAACAAAGAAGCGTTTCTTATATAGGAGTATATTCGACGACGGAGTGGACCGCGAGCGGGGAGCGGACGGGTGGGGACGGAGAAAACAGGAAAGATCGCCTGGACGAAGATAGCGTGGCACAAAGACGTCTCTTTTGCTACCCTGCTGAGCGTGCGATATCGGCGTCTCTCTCTCTCTCCCTCACCCGGTTCGGCCGACCCGCTATTTTCGCCCACGTTAAGAGTGTTGCGGTGCGGAGGGCGGAGAGGAGAAGGGAAGTGCCGAGGGAGAGAAAGAGAGGAGGGTCTTATGGAAGATGGAGCTATACGAGCAGGACCGGATTTAGGATGAGGCGAGCGAGCTGTGAAATCGACAGATCCTTCTGCGTGAAGAAATGTATATTTTGCACTAAAGATATATATGTGCGTATAAAAATATATTCTATATCGAGAAGGCTGTCTCGAAAAACTTTTCTTTTCAAAACTGAGATATATATATATATACCTGGCGTGTGAAGCAAGGTATTCTCTCTTTCTCTTTCTCTCTCTGTTACCGAATATCCGTATATTTTATTCGCTTCGCGACAAAGAGTTTATTATACCGATATTTTTTGAAAGGTTTTATTTCGAGAAAAAATCGATTTATTATTTAGAATTTTAATAACAGTATAGAAACACAGTTAAATAATTGTCGAAACTACCTGCACAAGTTATACCAGTTACTTTACCATTACACCGTGTAAATTACGCGCGCCCGCGCATGTTTCTATCTCTTATCATATTTTATCGCCGTCTATTTGAAAGAGCGCTTTGCATCAAGTAAAGTTGACATTCGCTTCTTTCTAATAGAAGACGCTCACATTTTAATTGCCGTGAGGCTTTAGCATTCACAAATCCGGCTCTGGTCAAGAGAGAACTAGAGAAAGAGAACTAGAGAAAGAGAAAGAGAGAGAGAGAGAGAGAGAAGGGGGCATAAGAAAGAAAAGAAAAAACGAAAAACCGGGTAAGAGAGGCGAGAGACGGCAACAGAGAGAAGGGAAGGAGTAAAGGAGAAAAGGAAGAAGCTGGGAGGAGTCGTAGAGCGGTAAAGAAACGAAAGGGGCTATAAAGGGTGCGGAGAGGAGAAGGGAGGAGAAGAAGAGAAACGGGGCTGACGAGAAGGGAGGGAAAAAGGGAGGGGAAAGGCAAAGTGGAGGCGCACGGCAAAAGAGAGAAATTGAAGCGAAGAGGGAGAAAGATGGAAAAAAAGCAACCACGGCGGGGAAGGGGGAGAGCAGAGAAGCGGTAGCGAGGAGAGAAAGAAAACACCATGAAGAATCGAAACGGTAGTCGTTCAGACGATCCTGCTAAACAGGTAGATCGATATTGACACTTCGACCCGTATTCTGGGCCCGCTCTATATAGCGTTAAGAGCGCCTTTTTGTTTACAGGTACGTACAAATGTGATGTAAACGTCTATTCGGGCAGGTTGGCCAAACAAGAGATCTCGACCTCGACGCACCGTCTCTTTGCCAACTGAAAACGGTAGGATGAGAGAACGAGATGCCACATAATTTTTAACTCCTAAGAGAGCGTTTGCAAAATGATGAGTGAACCTAAAGATTGCAATCTGAGAGATCGAGCTGATGATCCGCGCGCGTTGTAGCCTCGTCCAGATTAGCTTCCAATTAGCTTCTTCAGTTCTCGTATAAATCGCGGTATCTAAATTTGTTTTACGTAATGTCTAGAAGCGCACGAGATTGCAGTTATTAAGCGGAATATATATACGCGCACACGCTGCAATTTGTATCTACGGGAAAATGTTACGTAATTATACTAATCGAGAACTTGTATCTTGCACCACGGACCTCGTGTCGTAAATTGATAGCGCGGTGTAACTGCTTATAAAATTGGTGGTAAAAGTGAAACGCCGCGAAGAATAAAATCGCAGATTAAGAAAAAGAGAGCGCTTAATAGACCCCCAAGAGCAATATTCGGAGCGATATTCGGTACATTTGGGCATTCAACTGGAAACGGGAAATCCCGGAAAATCGGAGAAGATTATTACGAGAATTAGTATAATATAGAAGTGCCCGTGGTAGCTGGGAATATTAAAATACAATATCGGCGGTTCCAACAGAAAGCCGGGCGTAATATCAGGAGCGAAATCAGGAGTTGCGGTGTCGTCGGGAATAAAGCCGAGATTAGAATACAGCGATTTTCTATGGTCAAAATCCGGAGAGGATAATTCTGAGTTAAATCTGTATATGAATTTGTTTCACGGTTCTCTGTAATTACGAATTTAATTGTTATCTATATATACATTGAGTACAAAAAGATTTAGAAAATATTATTTTATACGTTATTCTGTCTCGGTGTTTATGAATTGATGTTAAACGAATAATACTGAGAATTGTAAGAAATTTATACATCATTCTTCTTTATTCTATTTTTATATAACCAGAAAACCAGTTGTAGTAGAGATATATTTAGGAAAATTATGCTACAACTTTTTTACTTAGAAGTGTGCATATATGTATGTATATGTGTGTATTATTATTATACACATTATATAACTACTGTATTATACACATACTCTGTAGTTTTTTATGTAATTAAAATTGAAAGAAGAGATGAACGATACGTCACGTGATCGTTCGAGATTATCTGATATTGACAAAAAAGCTATTGGCCGACCACAAAGAAAATGTAACAAGACTGTATACATATACGTATATAAAATACACAAACGAAATGTGCATTAAAACATATATTTTGAGGTTTATCTTTTTAGTGCTGTAGTCAGAAAGAGAAAAAAGGAGAACAAAAACGGACACGAGAGAGAGGGGGGAGGGGAGGAGGGAGAAAGAGAGAGAGAGATCTCCCCGTAATCTCGCAGAAACTGTAAATCTTATTAATACTTCATTTTTCAAAGAACCACTCGAGTTTTCTTTGTTACTCGACATTTTGTCCCTGCGTGAAAGGAAAAGCCTTTGTCCGAACGACGCAGTCCCTTCGCAATGATTAGGGTGCCAAAATGGCCTAGGCCTCGCTATGATCGACAGTGGTTCGGTGAGCGCTATGGCCGGAGAGGGTAGGGAGACAAGGGTAGGAAGCGAGCGTTGGAAACGGTAGGGGAGCGATGGAACAGTCCACGATGCTCGAGATGGGCAAGGACGCCGTTATGCGATCGCGTGGCGCGAAACAAGGACGGCCGCTGCTCGTTCGTGGAATATTCCGCTGAACTCTAGAGCGGGACTGTGCGGAATCGTTTGGTAGAGAGAGGGCGAGGGAGAAGGGGGACAAAGAGAGGGAGAGAAAAAGAGAGAGAGAGAGAGAGAGAGAGAGAGAGAGAGAGAGAGAGAGAGAGACCCGGGGAGTTAATGTCCCACACGGAACTAAACCTAGAGAGACACGAATCCGCGTTTTGTGGAAGCGCTTTCTCCTCGCGTGAGTCGCATCGTCGAATAATAATAAAAAAAAAGAGACGCCTGAATGCCGTGGAAAAAAAAACTACCGCGGATCTTGATTTCGCAATCGTCGGTTGGGTTGTTGCATGTCGATGAATTAACGTTAATTTTACGTATGTTAATTACAGAGCTTTACGCGAGCGTTGTATTCTTATTGCGTTTGGATATAAATATAACGCGAAATTGATCTGTCTCTGCGTTTACCGGTTATTCATGACAATGAAAACATCACAATGTCACGAACGTTTAAGATTTCGATAGCGAATTGACCGAAGTTACGTCAATCTCTGATCACGGTTAATTGATTATAACAGTATAGTGGCTGCGGTGTTGATATCATTTCGTTGACATTGGTAATTCAGTGCGATATAATTTGTCGTGTGTTATTTCGTGTCTTATTTCTTTCTAGTTTATACTTTAAAGAGAGCTTGAAGTCAAGCGGTATTGGCGGCCGTTAATCTTTTTTTCGTTGTTTATGTTAAGCCGCAGTATGAATCTATCTGGGTTTAGAAAGCTACTACTACACAGTGTTGCTGCAGGCAGTACGGTTGTACTACTTTTACTACGTTGCTATATAACCAAAAGATACTCATGTTTAATAACG